>NC_064003.1:5757575-6060606 GCF_932276165.1 Plutella xylostella
CGGTAAGCCCATTAAAAGTAGAAAATGAACTTAAAAGTTGTTGTAATTGAAGCTATAGAACTTTTCCAATTAAAAATACTTGGCAAAGACGTAGTTAGCTAACTTTTGTTGACTTTTCCAACTTGAGCCATACCAAAACAAAGGCCAATCGATACAAACAACCCACTGAAATTGAAAGAGTTTACGTAAACACGCAAAAAATCTCTTCTAACTTTGTTACTGTCAAGGATTTAAATCAACACAGCCACTTTCTAATATACATCAAACTACACAAACCCCCGGCCTTGTCACCTGTGTTACAGAACACACTTTTCACTGTCACGGCTATCACTTAATCACTGATCACGATAAGGTACTTATAATATCGTGTGTGTATGGTAGGTAAATATTAGCGCGGCTATACAATACGGTTGTATCGGCGGTTGGGCGAACACTAACTGGCTGTTGATATGATATGTTGGATCGCGCCTCCCCGCTTACTTCCTTGAACAGCTGATGCGACGGCTAAAGCACGTAGCACGGTCAACAGCCTTCCATGTTTAAGTACGTTGTACGGCACTTCAAATATCGAACGCAAGGATTAGCGCTCTTGTGAATGAAAGGCCATGCTTATGTGAAAGAGATGCGTATTTTTAACCGACTTTAAAAAAGGAGGAGGTTTTCAATTCGTTTGTCTGTAAGTATGTTTTTTGTTAGGGTTCCGTAGCCAAAATGGCAAAAACGGAACCCTTATAGTTTCGTCATGTCCGTCTGTCCGTCTGTCCGTCTGTCCGTCTGTCACAGCCGATTTACTCGGAAACTATAAGTACTACAGTGATGAAATTTGATGGGAATATGTGTTGTATGAACCGCTACAAAAATATGACACTAAATAGTAAAAAAAAGAATTGGGGGTGGGGCCCCCCATACATGTAACTGAGGGATGAAATTTTTTTTTTCGATGTACATACCCGTGTGGGGTATCAATGGAAAGGTCTTTTAAAATAATATAAAGTTTTCTAAAAAACATTTTTCTTAAAGTGAACGGTTTTTGAGATATCAGCTCTCAAAGTCGTAAAAAGTATGTCCCCCCCCCCTCTATTTTTATAACTACGGGGTATAAAATTCTAAAAAAAATAGAGGTGATGCATGCTAATTAACTCTTTCAACGATTTTTGGTTTGATCAAAGTATCTCTTATAGTTTTTGAGATAGGTTGATTTAACTGTAATTTTGGTTAAGTTATTGTGCTTACTACGGAACCCTTTGTGCGCGAGCCCCACTCGCACTTGGCCGGTTTTTTTAGAGAGAACTTGGGATATAATAATATGTAGAGCGAATCTCTTATCAATGTTGAACAAATATGTAAAATTAGTTCATCTATTTCAATAAATATGGTTATAGTTAAAAATACTATTTTTCAATAATCGCTATGAAACTTGGTTAATGGTTACCATAATTAGATCATCACTCTAACTAAACATGAGTTAGAAATAGTTAGAATGTTACAAACTTTTTGGAAAATTTCCGGAGAATCGGTTGTCGTGGTGACTACTGTAATCAGGAGTTGGGATCCGACATAGAGCTTAATATTATCAGACGTGTCATTGTAATATATCTGATAAGGTTAAGCTGCCACTGGTCGGTGTGCCAGATTAAAATCTGCATAAGCATTATACAAATAAATGCTCTGCCTGTACTTTGCCTATAAAAATTTGGGAATCTATACCAAGGCGTTGACTTAAGAGACACTGAAACAAAAGTGGACCTGTCGCCAAACGTAACCGAAGTTCCACTTCCGCCATTCATAGTAACAAAACAGTTTCAGAATAGCATAACAACTACACCCATTTTTTATGAATAACCTATCTATGTATCTTACCTGTGGTTAATTGGTCACTCTTGTTTATGGTCTTCATTAACAAAGCCAGTTAAAGTTTAATAAAAGCTTAAAATAAAATTTCCTAAACCTAAGGCTTATCGAATTCGTCTAACTTACGTATTGAACAAAGCATTCTGCCTCATTCAAGTCAACGCTCTAATCTCTAAACAGCCTGCCAATGACAAGCATCGAGTGGAAACTGAACTATTGAACCGTGAACGAATCTCAGATAGATTCACTTCCATTTAGCTACTCCCATTTAGTGCCATTCCCTTGATTATGAGGTGTATGTATGCAGCCTCTCCGAGTGACCTATTAACTCTACCTTACATGCATGTCCGGCGCACCCTGGGAATTCAGCGAATAACGCTTATTTGACTAGATAATCGTTTCATGACAATCCTGTGTTGTCACCTACGGAAGAGAGAGAAGTCCTACAGTATCACTAGATCATTAGTCCCTTTTAGATCGTGTTTAAAAATGGCATAGCCTTAATACAATACAATTATCAATGGCTATAAACTTCCTAGCTTGGGGTGGGATGGCCTTGTGTGAGATGTGCTCACATATTATTATTAATGCTGCAGTCCACGAGATCCGGCCGCTGAAAACATAACAATTAGCTTTGGACACCCGCTGGCATAATTAGCGAGTTCATTTTGAACGAGCACGATCGCTCCGCATTATGTTACAGCAGCTCAACTGTTTTTGTCAATTGTCAACCGATCACTATCATTCTTGGCTAGCTATTTGACAAACATGTAGCTTTAAATCTTTAAATACATTTCAATAGACATTCACGTTATAAAGAATATGCATAGAAAGTCTGGCGAGCTTCGCGGCACGTTTGGATATTATTTTCCGATATCTGATAAGTGTAACATAGGACCAAAGCTTTTCGGAGGTCAGGGTCGACTGAACATACAACACATGCGATAACTATAACCTTGCCTAGTTTTTTGCGATAGACTAGCTAAACTAACGTATATATATCTAAGGACCGGAACACATTCTATGTATTTATTTTACAGTTAGCTGTTAGCGCGATACATCTTTTTTCCCTGGGAAATCCGGGAAAAAAGTATGTCAATTCGGGGTATCAGCTTCCTACGTACCAACTTTCATCAAAATCTATTCAGTGGTTTTACGTGAAAGAGTAATAAATATACTCACAAACTTTCATGTTTAATATTAGTAATAGTATACTTTAGTTACTTACTTTTCACATTGTACTTTAGATACTTAATGCAGCCCCGTAGTAATTTAGTGAGTTCTACCTGCTATAGGGTAATCAAACTCACGGAGATCATTTTGGCAACTCTATCTATACTCTACATTACACTCCTCGCTACACATGTTATGGAAAATACCGCAAATCTATTTCCTACATGACGCAGAGTGCAGAAGGCGTGTTTTAATTTAGAATCCCAGGTGGGATGGAGTATTCTCAGAGATGCCATACGATATTTTCCGTGCAACTAATCGCTCATAAATCTTGACCCCGTTTTCTGTAAGATTACATACAAATGTAAACGTAAACTTATGGGAGTAGCAAATTTTTACTAATGTTATTTTGAAACCATGACTGTAAACGATAGCTAAAAACAAAGTAGCTGTAACTATGCGCGACCACAAAAATCCACCTATAGAAACAAGATAATAACGATAAGCGAGCCCGATAACAACGACCTTAGGGTTCACCGCAACCTGTTTCAGACTGACATACCTGTGCTCTAGGGCCCTCTTGTCCAACCAGGTGCTGTGCATGGTGCAGGAGAGTGACTCAGCAAAACTGTCGAGCTCAATCTCACTGCGATCGCTCCTCGACAGTGGCTTGTTGACGCCAGCGATGCTCTTGTCGGGTATCACTACGGCTTCGTCGCCAGATATAAACGTAACCACCGGCTTTTTTCTAGACGAAGAGTTGGCGCGTGCGCGGATCACCCCCGGATCCACGTCAGGCGTCAGTGGGTAGGCACTCTCGTACGGCATGTTAGTAGAATTCGATTAGGAGTATTAAGACCTCGCGCGCAAGTTTCAGCGTCAAGACTAAATGTGTGCGGTGTTGTGGTCTTACAAATCGGTTAGCCAATGACGCTTTGACCCCGCGAGCGATAACTTTTGACACGGTCGTCGCCGTATTGTTCGTCCGATAAACACGCAATATCTACAATATTTTCAGAACGGTCAAAACAATATCAACTGGTATTTTGTTAATCTTTTATCTCTTTAGTATTAGTAATGTCGCGCCAATCGAATTTAAGTCCCTCCGCTGTTAGGTAGGTACCTATTGGGACTTTTTGACATAACTTAGGGGGATTTGAGGTCAGGCGATCGATGAACTACTCAAAAAAAAAAACATATATGTGGACACATAAAAAAACATAGACAAATTGAGTACCTCTCCTTCTCCTCTTTTTTTCGAATTCAGTAGTAGATGTCGGTAAAGTTTGTGAATGTTTGTATGGGGTAATCTAAACAACTATTTACCATGTGTCTGGTTTTCTGGTATCTTTAAACTAGATAGAGATGAGTTTGATTACCAAACATAGTAGGTATACTTAAATATGTACCCATACTTTGTTGATTATAAAATTTATCTCTTGTGTGGAGTGCCTCACGTTTTGTAAACACATGATTTTGATTATAACACCTAACTAAAAAAATATTATACTTACAAATAAGTATTTTTGAATTTGAAATACTTGATTATTTTTTATTTAAATTATAAAGGCATTTGGATACTGTCCCAAATGTGTATTTGAAAAAAGTTAGTTTTTTTTTCAATCTTACTACTTTTATATAGCTTTAGTTGACTTACTACATATTCAGTTATTGGATCTACATAGTTGGGGAAAGCCCGTTAAGTAACCTGATATTCCAGAACATAGCAAGTTCCAAGTGTAAGATCCTACTATGACTGATTAGTAAATAAATAATAGAATAGAATAGGGTTAATGCATGTGTAGGTGAACACCATAAATATTATGTAAGTAGGTATAGTATTGTTGGAAACTTACCTGTGTTCCGCTCTACGGTAATATTTCTTAGACTGGATATTCAAATTGTCATTGGTCCTGGGTAGATCTACAATTGACGCCATTTCCTTCCCACCAATTATTGGGATGCTCTTGTAACAGGCAACACTTGCAAAGTAATATCTATAATTTAATTTGTGCCTTAGAGTACACACTGAGCGCTTAAACATATAACAGCTTGTCTCTTCTCAGTGTTAATCTGAAACAAATTTGTTTATATCAATGCTAGAGCTACTTAGGTACTTAGTTCTTAAATTAAAGACTAAGTATATTGTTTTTAGAAAAAAATATCCATAAAAAATTGTAAGTATAATTAAATTTGGTATTACAGGGGTTGCATAATGAATGCATGTCTGCAGATTCTAGTGCTATGATGTTATCTTAGGTTTGTTTAGCGAAAATACCTTATCAGCATATTTATAGTTTTATTTGCTGCTGAGGTCAGTTTCTGTTGATACTGCTTGATATGGATATTTGCTAGCCACTTAGTTAATTATTTAGTTAATTTTGGTGATCATAATCAAAACTCAGATATGAGATGACTTTCACAGGTGACTTTTCATTCATATGTGATTCATATTAGGTATTATAGAGGCAAGGCAAGAGTTACAGATTAAAGAGCAACATTATAAACAATTTGGGGAAGTAAGCTTGTAGGTATGGCAGCTCAATTATGTATAAATGCTAAACATACAAAATTACACAAGTAAACAAATTTAATAGCATTTCCTAATTTTATTGTTTGTAGGTAGGTATAATGTTTGTAGTAATGTATTGAGAAGATGACCCACTAAGCGAGGATTCTAGATAAACAAGGAGGTACTTTGCTCCCAAAAAATACTACAATCGGGATTTTATTATCTAAACAAAAGGTAAGTAACTAATGTAGAAGTGTACCTAGATGGCAAATTATAAACTTCCTACCAATAATCGTAAATATAAACTTACTTAAAACTTCTTGTCGTGTGTCATAGAACGAAAATATTTAAATTTTCTTGCTTTCACGTAGCTTGATTCACGTAGGAACAATAATTGTAATTTTCTGAAATGTAATGAATGAAATGAAAACCCACTGCACAGAGTAGGTAATATAGTAGTAAGAGACCGGACTTCCTTAGAATAAAAACACAAAGTTTGGATAATGAATCATTACCAACCTGAGTCACTTAAACCAGTTAGTGCTGCCAACATTACAAACACAAAATAGTGATGTACCAAAATAGTGATGTACCAAAATAGCGATGTACCTAGGTATTATTTCATATCGATAATCGACGCCTCTTGTAATGGTTGACGTAGGTATACACTACAAGAAATCGTTACGATCATTCTGCATAGTTCGAACGGTATCGATAACTCGTAGCATGTATGTTATAAAACTGTACATTAACATATTTACAACGAATTATCGGTGCTCTTAGAACTGTGTAGTCTGGCCGTAACGATTTCTCTTTTTGTATATGGCTAAAGCTAGTCAGTTTTTAAATGGTTTTCTTTTTGTTTAACTACTATGCAGTACCTATACGACTTGTTTTAGTATGTATGTCATCAATCCCCTTATAAATTAGAAGTTAATCAAAAAGTAAAACAGTTTTTGATCAGGAAAAGATTTGATATAAACAAAATATTTTTTTTATTTAAGAATATATATACATTTATACATATGTACTAGCATTTCCCGCGAGCTTTGCTTCACCTTGAAAGATTTTCCCGTGGGTAATATTTTTTCCTGCTAACTCCCATTCCTGTAAAAATTTAGCAATATCCTATTGTAACTAAGCTTTAAGTTTACTAAGGCCTTGGTCTCCTATTTACGCCGTAGGTCGCGTCCAGCGTCACGCCGAAGGCCGCGTCACGATGCTCACTATAGAAATGTACTGATGCGGTCTCCCTCACACGCCGACGTTGGCGCGTAGAAGTAGTGAACATTGTGACGCGGCCTACGGCGGTGACACTTGACGCGACCTACGGAGTAAATAGGAGACCCGGGCCTAAGGTACCTGCATGCCAAATTTCAAGCGTCTAACTTAGATTTGGTTTAGATTTTTCATACAAAAATATTATCCCGCTAATTTCCGTTCCCGTGGGAATTTCAGAAATTTCTTTATTAGTGCTCACCTACACTACCTAAGGAACCTACTTGCCAAGTCTCATCATTGTAGCTTGAGCCGTTTGGCCTGTACGTTGATGTCTATTCTATTCTGGTAGGGGGTGAAGATCCCGTACGTGGCTCTCTCGAGTGGAACCTTTGTACATATCCCCTTGATTTCAGCAAAGTCCTGTCGTGTCGTGTGTACTTCTACAGCACATTGTACTGGTGGAATATTGGTCATATTATTATCTGTAGAACATGATGCACCTTGTTCTGTAAAATAATCAATTAAGAAATAGTTAGAAAAACATAGGTAAATGCCACTCAATAGAACAAATTCAATTGTAATTGTACAGTCCCCCTCACATATTAACAATGCTTCTGGGAGGGGTTAGGTTTCTCTGCCCCTGGGTGTACATAATGTGTATTATAAAATCTACTAATTATACCTACTCTTCTTTCATAAGTTTCAAAGGAAATTCTTTTAGTATTTCATCAGAGAGTGGCTTTAGAGTTAGTCTTAGCCTTGGAACCGCAGTTTTTTTCAACCGACTCTTCTTCGTATTAAAATCTCTAGCATTGAAGTGATTTCCACATATAAATTTTAGCTGGTGCAGTTTTTCAATGGGAACATATACTAAATCTTCCTAGCCCGTAGCTATTACCCATTTTTTACACCTGAGAAAAATATCGATAGTTTTAAAATTGTCTCATCCCAACACTCTATTTTGAAATGAAACGGAGCAAATTATGTTTTCTTACAGAAATATCCCTTTATATCGAGTAAGATACGTTGCTTTACTTATAGCTACTTATTTTTTACTTACCGAGATACGTCCAAAGGAAATCTGGCCATAAAAAAACGTCTTTGGCCGTCTTTACAATTCGATTACAGTCCACATATTTCGCACTTTCTTGTTGACATTTTGGTAGTGATTTTATTGTTTTAGACACCACATACACTTAAAAGGAAACTGATTCTATCCACTTTTTCATTAAGGGGATCCCTAAAGCTAAAATGCTAAAGTCGGCTTGATATACTTGATTAGATTGGAAAAACGGTGGCTTCTATCACATTGATAAAAATATATTTTGTAGCAGAGGGTATACTGAACATGTTAGTTGCTTATAAATTGGTGCAGGATTATAATAAGTATGTTAAAAAAAATTGCAAACACACCATGTCTTTTGCCATTTTTTGACTTATTATGAAAAAACCCTCGAAATCAGAGGGCCCATTTTCATGGAATCTTATATGTATGTGTAGGTAATTAAATTCTTAACAAAGTTACCTTAAAGAGTTGGATTTAATGGACCAGAAGTCAACTTTTTTTGCAAAAAACTAATAAATTCCGGTTTAAAAATGATGACACCGTGACAGATTTCAGATTTCTTCAGTCGTCGCCCTGGTGGCGGCCTGTTAGGAGCGATACCCACGCCATTTTATTTTTTATCAAATATTTCACAAAAACTGATTAAATCAACAAATTATGACTACAAGTATTATAATACATATGCATTTGCTATGGAAAGTTAATTTTCTAATCATTTTAGATGCAGAAAAGCCGAAAATTCTTAGAAAACATTTCGCCTTTTCGATTTGTTTACATTTTTTACTATAGAGTTACAGATGCATAGATAAAGGTAAACATTGCACATAATGACACTTATTAGATTCTCCGAATAAGAACTATACGGTCAATGCAGTATGCCAAAGCGCGAGCCTGTTTATATTCTGAGGGGTAATTTATTTTATTTTAACGGTTGTGTATGGTAGGTAAGCTACACAATATACAGGGTGTTGAAAAGTAAGTTCATAATTTGTTTTATTTGAAACCAAAAACCGTAGTTAATTAAAAATATATATATTTTAAGATGTGGTAGTCTGTACACTACAGGTTGTTAAAAATAAGTAAGTATTTTTAAAAATTGAAGATCTAAAATTTACATAATTTTTTAAATCTATTTAACAAGCTTTGCAAAAAAGCGGTTAAGTGCGACTGTATCTCGCCATGAAAAAAATGAAATGTTTACTGTAGCTATGAATTTTATGCGTTTCAAGTGGAATAAAATACCGCATAATATTATGTACAACTATGTAAGAGCCTAGTTTAAAAAAAAAAACTCATAAGAAAATATTAAATACACAGGTTTTTTAACCCCTGAAGGAAATAGAGGGGTGTTATAAGTTTAAAGTAAGGGCTGAATTTTTTTTTTAAATTAGGGTGATAGGTAATGTATATTTTTAATGATTTTTTCAAATAGATAAATGTTATACCATTTTTAAATTGCCATAAAATTACCTATAGTTATAGTTATAGAAAAGGGCAGGGCTACCAGTGCCCATTCGCCACTGCAACCTAAAAGATCTATAAATTATGACTCCCCATGCCGAGTCTCACTCTACAGGCCCAGGTCTTTTATAAACCTGATATTACCTATACAGGATGTTGCAAAAAGGGTATACTGTGCCGAAAGGGTTTGACTCAGGGGTTATTCTGAACAACTTTTGTTCTCCAAGTTTTGGAAATTCTCGAAAAATAAATTCGGTCTCTATAGTAAAAAGTCACGTGATCGAATAAGTTTCTATGTAAAAGGTTTTGTTACGTGAATTTTCAAAATTGTAGAAGAAAAGTGGATCAGAATGGCACCTAAATCCACTTTTGGCTAAGCTTTATACCCTTTTTTCAATACCTTGTATAAAATATCGTCAGCGTCACCTTAGATCGTAATCATCGTAACTCCTCGTGACCAAATTTTAGAGGAGACAAAAATACTGTTTTATTTGTAGTTCTAGTTGGCATACTACCCACCTAAAGTGTTTTTTTTAACTAGCCTAAAAATGATTTGTTTAGACAGTCTATCTTCCTGTTCAACCGCAGCCTGAGTGCCAGTGACTCAATGACTGAAAGGAGGCCATTAGTGCTCCTAAATAAATAAAGCAGGCCTGTAGATTATCTTTCAGTGTACCGACACATCTGATTGCTGTAAGAGCCTGATAAGCTCTTCGAACGAGTCATACCTCTGTGGTGGTACGGTTTCGACCTTTCGGACAGTCAGTTTGGCATCCGAAATGCGGATTCGAATAGTGGGTACAATACTTTGCGTTCGTTCACTGTCGGAGCAGGATAAGAACCACGGGCGAGTTGTTGCGCTGGCTGTTTGCTTAAAAATAGTAACCGCGTTCAACTCTATCCCCTAGAGGGCGAGCCTTTAGGGCGGCTCTTGTATACCATCACTTGTCTTCTTATCTGCAGAAAATTGACAGAGGTCATACGTGTCTAACAAGTACATTAAGGATGCGAAAAGAGAGGGTTTGTTTTCACTGAAGAAGTTCAGTTGCGGAGTTCCACAGCGGTAGGTCTTGGATCCCTCTGCTGTGGAACTTGGCATACAACGCGGTCCTGCAAATCAAGCTCGCAAACGGCGTTAGCACAGTGCATTTTTCTAATGTCACACAGGTCGTGAGGTAGGCTGAGAGCCTCCTTCGGGGATGACATCCCAATGATTCATTACGAAAAAATTGCTGCAGCTGTGCTCGCCATGCAGTGCATGGGCTACTTCCGAATCTGGGGGGCTGTTGCAAAGGAGTCCGTTGCCTCTATACGGTACGGGTTCCGTGCGATCTATGATCCTTCCGGGAGCACCTGTCTTGTCAAGTCGAAGAGAATGGCTCGTATTCGACGCAACCTGCAGTACTGGTGGGATTGGTTGGAGGACAGGACAGCAGGAAGCTGCAGCAGCCGTCATGCTGTGATTCGACGCATAGATGCAAAAAAAAGTTGAAAGTAACTTCATGTTAATAAAATATTAGATCTTAATTTAACAACATAACATTGCAAAAGAAAAATTAACATTGTTGAGTATGTTATTGTAATTTACTAAAGTAGTAATAAAAACAAAGGCTTATTGCATAGTTTTCGTTCACGTTCGCCTACATCGCACGTTGTATATGAGAATAAAGGGTATAATTACTAAGTTTTCTTGTTTAAAAATCACGGTTTGGGGTTTAGAGGAAAACAAATGGTAAAATGCGGAATACAGTTTTTTTTTTTCGAATAAAGAGGAAAACATGTGAATTCAAAAAACGTTTCTATTGACACCAAAGAGTACTTTTCGCCGAGAAAAGTGGAGTTACAATGTTTGCGATCTAAAGTGATGATAGAACTAGAACTTATTTTTTCAGTTCACCTGCTGTTGAGTGAAATCGTAATTAGGTAAATGACTCCTTGACATGAAAATAACTTTTTTTTTATAATCGTTATAACAAAACCGTTTTTTTTAATACAGCAATATTTGTAGGTGTACTTACAGTGAGCAAAAGAGCGCAGCAAGGTGTAAATTTTTTGGTTTTTAAGAAACTAAAATATTATTTCTATCATATCCCAAATACACATAAGTACTTAAAAAAAAAATACACACTCTCGCCTTGTACTAATGTACCCCCTTGCGGGGGGGTACTTACATGTTATTATTTTTCTGGTGACCTCCCCATATCCCTTTGCCAGCTACGTAACCTTTTGTGACACCCTGTATATGCAGAGTTCTGCAAACTACTGTTCTGCTTTTGAAACACCAAAAAAAAACAGGTCGTCTAACTAAAAGGTCACGTGACCAAAAAAAAATTATATGAAGAAGCGTTTTTTTCATGAATATAAAAAATTACGTAGGATAAAAGTTTTTCAGAGTGACGCCTGAGTAACGCCCTTTCGGCTAACTATACTTTTTTTATTACACGGGGGCAGAGTTTAATACAACACCCTGAACTATTAAACTCTGATAATATTTTCGCGATTTTTTTACATTCTGATTTCATTTCCTGGCTTAGAAATAACATCAATAACATGCTGCACACGTAGGTTTCGGCATAGTATTAAACCCTTTTTGCAACAACCTGTATAAATATCGGCACGGGTACGACTTTATATATAATTAATTATTAAATATTAAAAATACTTTCAAATAAAAATAAATATTTTCGTATCACAAAACAATATTACTTACTTAGTATATTTTTAACAAAGTGGCATGTCTTCACTTTTATGTTTTCGAGTACTATGTTAAAATTTCATGTCATTGTCCGTAGAACGCCCCGCATACCTCAACCCCCCCTCACTAGATTTGACAGATTCTGATTTTCTTCCAGCTTTAGTGACAGCCTTAACATGGTATTATTGTACTTATAACAAATTGAAAATTTAAATACAGTGCCACAAACTTATCTGTTCCGGTGACAGCTCACGTAAATATGTAATATTTCTTCATTCTATACGATTTTAAGTTTGCCAGTAGTGGTAATTCGCTCTTGTGGTTTCAATAAACCCATCTAATCTATATCAATATATGCTTCATTAGTAAATAAAGAGATATGGATCAATTTAGTTCGCTCTCACCGGAACAGATAAGTTTGTCGCACTATACAACCGACATTGAACAAAACGACTGACATCATAAATGACAGATGACATTTTATACAGAGTAGGTAATTTTATGACATGAAAGGTTAGAGGAAGTGAGTGAGATAGAATGACTCCACCATAAACAAAACTATCCAAACTCCATACATTTGAGTCAAATTTGTGTTTGAAGTTATAAGTTGCTACATACTGACCCACTGTCACTGAAAGTCTGAAAACTGAAAGATCGAAATCAAAGTGGAGTAGAATGAGAGCAAATGAGAGAGGGGGGGTGAGCGGTGAGCGGGAGGCGAAATACGAAGTACGGAATGAATGTGAATGAAATACAGACTGCTTTTACCAAGCTTTTACAGGCTGGCTGAGCTGGGGGGATACCTATGAATAAAGGTTCGACTCGAAAGAGCCACTTACAGGAGCTTCACCCCCTTCGGAATAGAATAGAAGTAATAAATAAAACCAGAACTCGTTCATCGGGCCTTTATTATTATTAGGAGTTCGTGGTTTATAAGAATATAATCTGTGAATAACAGACACACAAATGAATACTGACAGGAGTGACAGTTGATGGATCGATTGCCGCCTCCGCCCCTTACCGCACCTCCCCCACCTCCTGAACTGACTTCAACCATGGGCTTTTCAGCTAATACAAAATGTCACTCTTATTTTTCAAGCTCTAATTTTTTGTTTGTGGGCACATCTATAGATGGCGCTGTAATGAGAATCATAATAATGATAATTGAGTCCAAATAATATCTGGCAACATTATTTTACTATTATTTATTTTTAATACTGGTAATTATTAAAACTCCGGCAATGGTACGTTTCTTTACAGTCAAAATATTACGTCAAATTCAACTGCTATAATAGTTATAAAATATTTTAGTATCTAGTCATTCACGAAAATTTAATAAAATAAAACATTTCATATATATTTATATTACTAATATTGACATCAATATGTTTAAAAAATATAGAATTTGCATACTACAAAATATTTCAGTGTGTATATGTCATTCACGCAATGTGTGCATAATACGGAACGTTATTTGTTATTACGGCCGCCATAATACAAATAACTTTTTCGGATTTTTGTGATTTTATCGACAACTCTAGCTTTTTCGTGGACTCTGATTTGCCTCCTCACCTTCTGACCTTTGCGAGTACTATAATTGACCTTGATTTGCCTTTTGATTTGGATTTTGTACTATGGCGTCGAAACATAAGTGTTTTATTCCTGGTTGTGACCAGAATGAAAAACGTAAGTACCTATATTCACTAATTAATGTTCCGACTTTGGACGAGTGTTGTGTCTACCGTAGTAAAATTAAGTTTGATGTAATCTAGCTGAAGGATTGGTGCTTAGTGGCGGCTTATCAAGCTATGTACAACTCGGTTGCCAAAAGAATGGACCTGATACCGTATTCATAGCAACTCGGCGATACCGTAATGGATCGCGTTCGTAGTTCATCGACGCTCAAGCGAAACCAAGAGTAGAAACCAGTATCCCGCGCGGCATTAAACTATGAACTCCATATCATTGGTACAGGCCAGGATTTGAACCCACAGCCTCTCGATTGAGAGGACGAGGCCTTATCCATTACGCCACCACGGCTCTCCGTCATGCTGGTTAAATATAAATGTTTTTATTGCAGGTGAAACCACCAGTACCTTACATAGGTTCCCCAATCCTGATAAGGATGCTGGAAGATTCAGAAAATGGACCAATGCTATTGGTGGAATGTAATGTGTGGAGTATTATAAAAAAAAAATGACGAAAACCTTATCCTGATGTATTAATTTATCCCCGTTATTTTATTCACGTAGGTATTTAATAGATACAAATAGCTAGAAATAAATCAAAATACCTATGTATTACCATTAGTGCTATATAGACATATATGAAATTTAGTTCCTGGGCACATCTACAGCTGGCGCTGATATCATCGTGTGACTGATAGCTCTATCCTCAGAATAATTAATGTACTCTGTGACTTCAACTCTTGAAACTTCAGGTTTTCAGATTCACCTGTTGAATTATTGTCGAAAAATACTTGGGTTTGAGATTATTAACCTACCTATTTGAAAACTTAGTAATTCATACTTTCAGTGAATAGTCAGTGTCACAACAGCAAAACTACAATAGTAACCACCATGGAGATTGAAATTTGTTGGTGTACAATCACTTTTGCGGTATTGATTTTTATTATTGGCTTTTATTACATTGGCTATTTGATAAAAGTCTCTATGGGACCGAAGAGGTCCTTCAAAGACTTAAAAAACAAGCATGTTGTCATCACCGGTGGATCGAGTGGAATCGGCAAAGCCAGTGCTTTGGAAGCAGCGAAACTAGGAGCGAACGTGACCATCATTGGCCGGGACGTCCAGCGCCTCAAGAATGCTGTCAATGAGATAATTCAGAAGGTAGCACCCGCAAACAATCAAAACATTCAATATGTTGCTCTAGACATTACATCTGGATATGATTCAGTTGAGAAGTGCTTCTCAAACATTGAAGCTACTCTAGGTCCAATATTCATGTTGATAAATTGCGCTGGAATGTGCATATGTGGTGTGTTTGAAGACATGAAGGCAGATGATGTGAAGCACATGATGGACTTGAATTTCTTTGGTACGGCCGACCCCACCAAGTATGTGTTATCTGCAATGAAAAAGAGGAATGAAGGCCGCATTGTGTTTGTGACTACTGAAGCTGCATTAATGGGTATGTACATTGTTGTTTAAAAATCAAGGATCTTGGGGGGCAGGGTTTGGAGCATAAATAATACAGCACTATATTCTACATTCCCAATATATTTTACTATGATAGCAGAACCTAACAATATGCCTATTTCTATTCCAGGCATCTATGGATACAGTGCTTATGGCGCCTCAAAATGGGCTGTCCGTGGTCTGGCCGAGGCCATAAACATGGAGGCTATTGGCACCAATGTGCAGGTGACGTTGGCATTCCCGCCTGACACTGAGACTCCTGGCTTCGAGAAGGAGGAGCTTACCAAGCCGACTGTCACCAAACTTATATCTGGATCGGGGGGCTTGTGGAAGCCTGATGATGTTGGCAAAAAGATAGTCCATGATGCTATGGTGAGATTATTCTATAGTTATATGTATTACCTAATTTGAGTTTAATACCAATAATACTATGTTTTCCTCAGTAAGAATCTGTAAACAACAAAGTGTTTATAATTTACCTCTGCATAGCTACATACATAAATTTGCAGAAAATAAATACAAAAATAATATTGTTGGAATTTTCACTCAAAAACTTTTGTTTTCAGGCTGGCAAGCTGTACTCAACTTTTGGCAGCACCGGAAAGATGTTAGAAATTCTGAATTGCAATGGCATTTCTTCAATTTGGCAAGTTTTGACCCAGTGTGTGTTCATGGGAGGGCTACGATTTATCATGGTATTTGTCTTGACCAATTTCTATGCCATTGTTAACAATGACCTCGCTGAAAAACTAATATCACCAAATGTGAAGGTTGAAGAAAATACTTGCACTGAAGAGAAGAACAAAGATAAATAAACATTTCAAAGGATATAAGATCTCTAAGGTAAATATGGAGTAATACGGACACAGTGTAAGATTTTTGGATAATATTGTAGAAGTACTTACCCAACTACTGGGCTAGATTTATGTAGACTAGGTGCTTAACCAGACTCATAGTCAATTTCCTTGATGTTATTTACTCACTAAAGAAATATATAACCAAGTTAATCTCTATGTGTGATAGTACCCAAGAATTGGGAATATAAAACCAAAAAAGTTATTGATGTTGTGAACATTATGAATTTCATATTTTACTTTTCAGCAATTTTATACATATAACTTAACTTTTCCACTAAATGGATACTCTACATTCCGATGTATATCATTTTACATTTTCACAATAATCCTAGCTTTGTTGTTGTTCCTACCTATTACCTAAGAACATAGTTTATTTTTTATGTTTATGTCAACTCAACTTTTAGTTAATTTTGATAAGGGTAAGTTAATTCTAGTTAACCCCATACTGCATGGATTACTTTCCAAAAAGCCTTAGTACATAAAATAGGAAAATCTAACTTGTCATGTAATTGCGAATATTATAAACTTGCTAGTTTTATTTTGTTATTTACGTTTAGTTATACAGTACAAGTATTATTTACATATACTTAATTTACTATCTTAGTAACTAAATAAATGCATTTATTAAAATACTTAACTAATAGTCACAAAATGAAGTACACAATAAATCATTTTCTTGCTGTATTTGTGCATGGGTTTTGTTGGTATTCCAACCTGAAGCCGCGTCCTACCCGCGCGCCGTCCGATCTAAACCACACCACTATAGGCCCGGCTGCTATGTCTGAAAAGAATTAATACATAAGTTATGACTTGCCTTAAAAACGAGTGCATTCTCTGTGTGTGTATCTTGTCAAGTACAAAATTTGCAAATGCAGGAACAATTCTACTATTATGTATGAAACTAAGTAAGTTCATTTCGTTTGGATTATTATGCATATGCCCAAGACTGTAATCCCCGAAGGAGTCAGAGATGACTCCCAGAGATATCGCCGTTTGGAATGCTTACAATGCACATACAATACCTCCATACTAAATTCCTACTGCTATCTGTGGATGTACAAGTTTCCGCACAATGTTTTCTTCGCAGAAAAACAATTTCAAATCCTTTAAAAAGTCTCTAAAAAGATTCAATACAAACCAGTGACAGGCGCATCCAAAGAGAAGTCTTGGAAGACTGAACCGTCGTTGAGTCTGTCGCCGCAAAGCCGAGCTGCTGATATGAGAAGCCAGTCGCTCGGGCAGTTGAATATCTCCACCCCCGCCTGGTCTGGAGGCGTTAGAGGCCGGTCGTCTAGAAAGGAGGTTAGGGTAAGTGACTTAAGTGTCTCCCTGATTACACCTACCGAGTAGAGTGGCGGAAACAGTATCCTCGACCGAGCACTCGTTCAAATGCTAGCTGTTCATTGGTCGAGGATCGGCCGAGGATACTGTCTCGCTACTAAACTCGGTAGGTGTAACAAGGGTAGTAGGAGTAGTATTGGCTACTGCGAAAGTGTTTATTGGTTCATGAGTTTTGTAAGTAGAAATTGATTGATGACACCTCGTACAGCTATGCGCTACTGCGATTTTGATGACGACTAGGACGTAACTGTTAATAGTAACTGTACCCATAATGTTGGCGGAAGAGTATCTCTGATTATACATTTCCCTTAACTCAATGGCTTCAAATTCATAGAATATTTATGTAGTACCCATAGCATTTAATGAAGTACCTGCATCAAAGTTAACAATATCCATATTGCCCGTGTTTGTGTAAGTGACGCTGCAAGCTTCAGGCGCTCGCTCTATGCACATAGCGTAGTTTAAATTGTTCTGAAATAAATTATAATTTTGTTATTCTACATAAGTGAATTCGTCTTCTAGATCGACAAGATACCTACATACAGGCTATCAGTAGTTATTGGATCAGTAAAGCCGTAGGCAGTGTATGGATTGAGTCATTTCAGAAAGGCCTATGGCAAAATAATTGATCAACCGTTCGGGCTGGTGACGATGTCGATGATGTAGGTTATTGGATTTTTAAAAATCTACAGAGGACTGCGGATACAAAGATGCTATGGATCACATAGTATCTTTCCATTATATCAACCCAATTATTTCTAACCTACCTACCAACATTACTTACCAAATAACTCGGTATCTTGGGCAGTACAATGGAAGACTTGTCGTTGTAGTTGAAAGACTCGAGGAACCCGTGAGCTCCTCTGTAGTACTGCAGGCAGCCGGTCGGCGCGGCATGTTCGTCCGCTGACGTCAGTTGGGTTATCTGGAGATAGGTAGATAGAAATGTTATAAATGAGAATAGGCTTATTGGAGAACTTGGGAGAATTTGAGACTCTTGTAATAACTGCGTTCTTTTGTGTGGATGAAGTTGTAGGTCGTGGCTTAGGATAATTTATTGCATAGATATATCCATCATCGATATAGGTACTGTTGGCTGTTGGAAATCAAAGTCGGGCATTGAAGGAAGACTACCTTAAAAGCACATTTCCTTTATTTCATGAAACCAAACAGCAGCGGGATGCATGGCTATAAAATAAAGCGCTACCTAAATTTAGATTCCGTGGAAACCATACCTTGATCGCGAATAGTCTTGAATCGGCTGTAACAGTCTGCACTGACAAAAATACGGGGCCGTCCGCCTCTCCCACTTCCAAATATACTGAAATCAAAGTTTATTCATATTAAGATACGTACTTATAAATACGTGTTTATTATTTGGAAATATGGTGCTACCACACTGACCACATTGGCTCTACCTAACTATTTAATTATGTATTTTGTATGAAATGCAGTGTATGTGAATTTATAAAGTACTAGCTGTTCCCGCGCGCTTTGCTTCGCCTTAAAAAGTTTTCCCGTGGGAATTCCGGGATAAAAGTAGCTTATGTTCTTTCCCAGGGTCTAGACCGTATGTATACCAAATTTCATTCAAATCCGTTCAGTAGTTTTGGCGTGAAAGAGTAACAGACAGACATACACAGTTACTTTCGCATTTATAATATTAGTTAGGATTAGTTAAGATTGCGCGGATTGTGCGAAGCCATAAAGTTTTATGGTGCTGCCACACAAACAATTTGTAACAAAACTTATATTGACTATGTTAATTTTTTTTTCGTAGATAGTGTAACTTAACATTTTGCACTAGGTATAATAGTTTAGTAAACCAGACACAATAGATTTTATTTTTCGGATTTTTTGTTAAATATTCTTGCTGATTATAGGTACTGCTGCTTGTAGATACCTACGATTAATTTATTTTAAAGAAATAATGTAAAAACTTACTATGATATCCATTGTTAACACCGCAAAGTATCGGAACAAAATTGTTAATATTTTGTCCTGAAACCACAAACTGATCCAGTTCGCACGACCCGTCAGTGGGTTGGAGCAACTGAAAAACATTAAAAAAGAATCATTGAGTAAACCTTCTTACCAACATAATGCTATGATCATTTTATATATATTGAGCAAAGCGTAGGTAATTAGGTATAAGGCAGAGAAATCTGAGTCCTCTCAGAAGTATTGTTACTATGAGAGGGGGGTCAGGTTTCTCTGCACATGACCGTACCTCAAAATCCTTGAAATCCAGCCGGATTTGTGTAATATCTGGCGATGCCTTACTGACGGTGATTGCACACGACAGCCGCTCAGTGCTCGGTAGCGGATACCCAGGGTTCGTGAACCACCCCTTGTGAGCTTGCGTTTGATCACCGCACGAGAATTGAGCTGTACAACACAAGGGGTATTGGTTAGAGAGGTGTGAAAATATCACTTCAGTTCAGTATCACATTACCCTAACGAAGTAGATGATAATTCCATTTGTTAGTCGTATACCTCGAAATTGAAAAATCCTTGTAGCTTTTCACCTATTCGCATTTCACCGTGATAGCGTTTTTTGTTGTAGCGTATAATATCGGTAGTATATTTTGTTACTAGCATATATTTTTAACAGATTTTTACAACAGTAGCAAATTTTGATGTAGCATGTATTATCAATAGCTTATTTATTAAGCTGCATATATTTTGAATAGCAAGTAAGTATTTTTTATCGCATCTTATTTGGGTCGCATATTGTTGTCTCTCTCTCTCTCTCTCTCTCTCAGCCTTCCGTAGTCCACTGTTGGACATAGGCCTCTCCTAACGATCGCCACCCCAAACGGTCACCCGCCATCTGCATCCAGCGGCTTCCCGCTACCTTCCGCAGATCATCAGACCAACGGGTTGGGGGGCGACCGACACGCCGTTTGCCGACACGGGGTCTCCACTCCAGAACCTTTCTACTCCAGCGGTCGTCGGCTCTGCGGGCTACGTGGCCAGCCCATTGCCACTTCAGCGTGCTAATCCTTTTGGCTATGTCGGTAACTTTAGTTCTCCTGCGGATTTCTTCATTACGAATCCTATCTCGCAGGGACACGCCTAACATAGCCCTTTCCATAGCACGCTGAGCAACTCTGAGCTTGTGGATAAGCCCTTTGGTGAAGCACCACGTCTCGGCTCCGTAAGTCATCACTGGCAACACGCACTGATTGAAAACTTTTGTTTTCAGACACTGAGGTATGTTTTCAGTGAAGATGTGTCGTAATTTCCCGAACGCTGCCCATCCGAGTTGGATTCTACGAGCTACCTCTTTATCGAAGTTGGATTTTCCTAATCGGATCACTTGTCCTAGGTAGGGATACTGATCAACAACTTCGATGGTGACACCTCCTACAGTTACGGGCGATGATGAAACATGTTCGTTCGACATGACCTTTGTCTTGTCCATGTTCATTTTCAGCCCAACTTGTTTAGAAGCATCATTGAGGTCTGTGAGCATTTCGCCTAACTCCTCCAGCGTTTCCGCCATAATAACTATGTCATCAGCAAATCGTAGATGGGAGATATATTCGCCATTGACGTTAATGCCCAGTCTTTTCCACTCTACAAGCTTAAAAACATCTTCCAGTGCACAGGTGAACAGTTTCGGAGAAATAACATCTCCCTGTCTCACGCCCCTTTGCAACTGGATCGGTTTTGTGCTATGTTCGTGTAATCGAACTGACATTGTGGCAGCATTGTACATACATCTCAACACCTCGATATAGCGATAGTCTATATGGCACCGCTGAAGGGATTGAAGCATCGCCCAGAGCTCAATAGAATCAAAGGCTTTCTCATAGTCCACAAACGCTAGACATAAAGGTAGATTATACTCCTCGGTCTTCTGTATAACCTGCCGAAGCGTGTGTATGTGATCTATGGTACTATAGCCTTTTCGGAACCCGGCTTGTTCGGGTGGCTGGAAGTCGTCGAGTCTTTGCTCGAGACGATTCGTAATAACTCTCGAAAACAGCTTGTACACATGGCTCAGAAGTGCAATGGGTCTATAATTCTTCAATAGGGCTTTGTTGCCTTTCTTGAAGAACAAAGTCACTACACTTCTGCTCCATGCCTCCGGGCTTGTGCCTTCGAGTATGACGGAATTAAACAGCCTCCGAAGTGCTATTAAAATCGGTCTACCGCCGGCTTTCAGAAGTTCTGTCGTTATTCCATCATCTCCCGGAGCTTTGTTGTTTTTTAGCTGTTTGAGAGCTATACTAATCTCGTCTAGACTGACGTCCGGAATATCTTCGGTATAGTGTCGGGTGAGTGGCGCTCGGCTGTCGTGAGCACCGCTGGTAATAGGGTTTTGTGTTGTGGTGTATAATTGTCCGTAGAATCTCTCAATTTCTCCCAGAATTTCGGGCACTGATGAAACGGTGTTGCCAGTGTCGGTCTTCAGTTGGGTCAACAGAGTCTGCCGAACAGATCGATCTCTAGCAAAGACTTTGGAGCCCTTGTTTTGCTCTATTGCGTCTTGAATGCGCTTGCAATTGTAGCGTCTCATATCGCAACGTCTTGCTTTGGCGATCTGTCTGTTTAGACGTCTGTATTCGACCATATCAACTGAAGACTGCAACCTCATTTCTCTCCGTTCTCTTATGAGACTCAGAGTCCCATCTGAGAGTTTTTGAGGTCCTCGGTTGGTTCGGGACGAAAAATATTTCGATCCTACCTCTCGGACAGTTTCCACAAACCTATTATTTAAATCGTCAACTGTAACGCAATTCTCTAAACATATCAGGCGGTCGCAAAGCTCAGACTGAAAGCTTTCGGGATCCTGGATTTGAGCAGGAGTAGGACGGAGCGTGGACTTCATTAGACGGGAGCGTTCTATTTTGCAGTTTATATTCAAAGTGCCTCTTACGAGTCGGTGATCGCTGCCGGTCTTAACCCTACTGATCACTGAGACATCATTGAATATGTGCTTCTTATCCGTCAATATGAAGTCGATCTCGTTTTTAGTCTTCCCATCGGGGCTAATCCACGTCCACTTCCTTTGTGGCTTCTTCTTGTAGAAGGAGTTCATCATATAGAGGCCCTCCTTCTCCAAGAAGTCAGCCAGCATTTGCCCACGATGGTTCCTGACTCCAAATCCATGTGACCCCACTTTCGTCTCGCCGCCTTCTTGTTTTCCGAGTTTCGCGTTAAAGTCTCCCATCACCACCGTGAAATGAGTAGTGAACTTACGCAGGGCAAACGATACGTCTTCATACGCAAGTTCGACCTCATCATCGGTGTGCTTAGATGTGGGTGCGTAAACCTGTATGACCTTCATTGAGTATCGTTTAGATATTCTCAGGATGAGGTACGCAACCCGTGTCGACACACTTCCGATTTCAACGATGTTGTTGACGAGGGACTTGTTGACGATGAACCCGACACCCCCTTGGGACAGTTGGTCGCCCTCCCGGTGGTACAGCAAGTTTCCGGACTGGAGAATTTCCGTATCCTCTCCCTCTCGTCGGACTTCGGATAACCCTATAATGTCCCATTTTAACTTGCTGATTTCCTCTTCCAGCTCCTCTATCTTCACGTCTTCCCTCAGTGTCCGTGCGTTATATGTTGCCAGGTGCAAGGGTCGGTTGGGCTGGTAGCCGACTCTCTGCCGGAGATTCTTCGCACCCCCTGCCCCGCCGTTACCGTGACCGCTACCGGAGTCCGGGATAGCGGGGCTGCCGGGGACTGGGGGCCGGGGCTTTGTTTTTTCCATCATTAGGAGGTGTATTTGCCATAATCACCGCGCTTGGCAGGCGTGTTGGTGATTCTCCTTTTTTACGGCGGGAGATCGCCGCCTCTGCTAGGAGAGGAGGTCGGGTCGATTTACCGCCGCCCGACATTCGGCGTTGTCACTCGTTAGCACCACCCAGGGGGCACGTGTAGGGTAACTAGGGTTTGTACCTACGGACGTGAGCGACAAGCCCCCCATATTGTTGTAGCGTAAAATAAATATCGCGATATGTACCTAATAATGCATTACAAACAAATATCTATCAAGGTGAAAAGCGAATACAGTGAAGACAGGCAGGAAAGTAAATCTACTATGATTTTTTCCGACAATTGTAAGTAGCGATAATATATTCAGAAATTTTGATATCGCAGCGAAATGCGAATAGGTGAAAAGCTATAACGATTTTTTGATTTCGAGGTATACGACTAACAAATGGATAATTCCTAAAATTATAAAGGCAAACGTTTGTGATTGTGTGTGTTGTGTATGTTATCTCTTCACGTCAAAACGACTGAATCGATTTTGATGAAATTTGGTTTAAGTTAGCTGATTAACACAGCGGCTATGAAGCGTTTTATTGCGGAATCCCCACTGAAAAACTTTTTAAGGAGAAGCAAAGCGCGCGGTAGTATATTATAAAATAATTGGTATACTAACTGACACAACAGGATCCGTAACCATCGGCGCACTCTCCCATAGTCTGCCCACCAGATGTTAAACACTCGTACTCATGAAGACACACCCCCTCTAGACCACTACTCGACGTGCACGGCACATGGTCAAACTCAACCACCTGGAATACTTCCAGAAACTTCCCCTTTCTATTCCCATCTATGTACTTGCTTCTGTAAGGTGTGGGACATCGCTTCACGATTTTCCTTTTCATAGGCCTTCTTTGAATAACGTTTGTGTTGTTGATCACGTAATTCCTCCAAATTGTAATTTTCCTCTGGTTTGCTGTAGAGTTTTGGGGATGAATGTTCTGGTTTTTGGACGGATTATTCGCAGAAGGAATGTTCACTGTTTCATTAATAATATTAGGATACAGACCATTCATTGGTGTTGTTGGAATAGGTAACACGGTTGTGGTAACAAGATTTCTTTCCAGTACTTTTTCACTTGCAGGATTGGGCGTTGTTGTATTGATTTTCTTGCCATGATCTCTTGCTACATTTGCAGGAATCCGTGTCTGATGCTGGAAAGTTTCTGCTGGTGCAGGTTTATATCTGAACTCTCCATCTTGAATGAAGTTTGGCTTTGAATTAACCGTGTCATAGTTATTTGATTCGACAACTGATGCGGTGTACCAGCGAAGTGCATTGCCATTACTGACTATCCATATGAGTATGATCCACTTTTGTTTTATCCCGAATGCTTGCATTGTTATTCTAAGTAATCTGCCGGTTATGATATATTGGGTTCTTCTGTGGCGTGTTCGATATGAACTGCATATGGCTGCACTTTAGCTCACCCGATGCACTCCGCTTACTCCGTGGGGACATTTCTAACGGATACACTTAATTAAATGTCTAGAAACCGTTCTGGTTTGTTTACTCTTCATAGATAGCACGGTAGCGGTTCCGAGAAAAAATAAATGCCTAACTATTATGATCATATTAACCTTTAGTGATTGCATGGATACTGCATTCGTTTTACTTTAGTTAAACCCTCGTTTAAATCTGAAAGTATGTTACAGGGTTAAGTTTAAGTCAAGTATGTGCTGCTAATGGGCTAAATGGCAATTGCTGTGCTACATTTAGGACACATAATAATATAGACAAGTACTTACCATACTTACTGTTGGCCCGATTAATAATGTAAAAGTTAGATAACTAGGCTACATGCAGGTAGGTAGGTATGTAATCGTTTTGTTATTGAACTGACATGAGTAATGAATAAAATAAAACAGGCCATGTCAGCCACTTGCAACATGTTGTCAGCTTTGGTAGATATTAAAACCCTCTGCCTTACTGAATGGACTATTTTAATTCAGTTGTCATCTGTGATATGCTCCCGATTTTCATAGGAACTACAGTAAAAACCTTAAGATAATAAGGGTAAATATACCTCTAACACCAAGGCAGCATATTTTCAAAGCAGCAGACATAAGCGGCCGCGCCCTCACCTCACACGTGTTGCAACTGTTAGGAAAAATCTGCACCTAACTGGGACAATAGGATATTAAGGTGTTTGTCTAGTTCTAGATTGGCAAGAGTGTTGCCGCCAGTTAATAATACCTTTTAGTACGTGAGTAGGTGTACATATTCAATAAAGTTTTCAGAAATACAGCTTATTTATATTAATGTACTGTATTCAGTATGCACTGTAAAACTAATGTAACTAGGTAACTAGTTTCCTTAACAGGATGAAGTCCAAAGTTTTATCCAAGAGACTGTCTATCTTCGTTTCATAGCTCCACAATTCACTATCGCATCTGAAACACTTTTCCGACCCGAATATGGCGCTATTCTAAATTAAGGTACCTAAGGGGTAGGGTGCCTTACCAGTCCACTTATGTCGCAAACATGTTATCCTAACTAAGGCCATAAAAAATTGCCCTATGATTAATCCATACATCACGAGAAGGTCAGAAGGGCTACTCTTATTTGCCGCCCTACAAAGTTTTGGAGAGCTGTCATGCAAACGGGGCGTTTAATACAACGTGCAATATAGCCCTACTTAGCTCCGTAGCGGTCCTGGACTTCGGATTTCGTCAAGCAAGAGTAGCCCCCAGTGGTGGTCATATCACCCATACGCCGAATGAGAAATTACACTTTCAATGTTGTCGAACTTGGTCCACTTACACACGGATACGAGTCATACGATAACATCGACGTTAGGCATCAAGTACCTGCCTACATGCTAGACCTAGGCCATGTTATACTTATGAACTGATGTTGACTTTTAGAAGTTAAAATAGATCGTTTAGATTTTTTTATATTTTTTCCTCTTATTATTATTTTTTGATTAACATATTTAAAATAAGTGTGGCAGCACCTTAAAAGTTTTTAGAAGGTACTTTTTCGTTAGTCTCTTCCTTCCCTTAATAGGTAAGTATATCTATTTGCATAACACTTTTAATTAAATCAGCTATATTTTATAGATAAATGCAGGAACGTACTGAACCACATTCACAAATTAAAACTACCACTCATATAAGGTAAGTATTAACAGTTAGCTAAAGTTAATTACTCAGTTGGTAGGGTACTTACTACATGTGAGTATTTAATATATTATGTATCGTAAAGTACAGTAATTTGTGAACATTAAATGCTTTTAACATAGGCAATTAAGTATTTATTTAGGAACGATACATATACTATTAATATACGAATAGAAAACTAGTCTACAATAACATTTATTTAGTCAACATTTTTAGTTTGGCCCTAATTAGCTACCTCCATACTGTTCTAGAATCGTTTGTCCAAATTATTTTTTTTAACAATGCAACTTTGTTGTACTTAGGGTGGATTCGTCCAAACATCACGTTACACGAGAATAACTATACCGGAATTAAAATTATACGCGAGTAAATATCTAGGATAAGTACATTTGCATTCTACCAAGTTATACCATGATTAAATTGAATGAACGAGGAACGAAACTGTAATGCAACTAAAATAAAAATAGCTGCGTTTCAAAGCATGCAATAGAAATGACATGCCAACTTAGTTTGAATGGATTATAAAAGTATGAAATTGTTTATGTTTTAATATTTTATTCGCTGTTGTTATTCTGAGACTTTGCCTTTTAACGTACTTTTGTTTATGTTTTGACAGATGTGTTTATAGGGCAAAACACCCAGTAACTGACCACCTTAAGGGAGTTGTTCCAGTAATTTGTCTGTAGCGGGCTCAATTCTTATCGCTAATTAAATCCGATTTTTGTTTTAAAAACTAGAATAACAGAGCTACATTTCTGAGTAAATAGCAAACATGTAGAAGTTACTCATTTTTTTATATATTTTTGCAAACAAAAAGTAGTGATTTTCCCAGTAACTGACCACTAAAATCTAGTTACTGACCACACTCGATGCCAGTAACTGACCACCAATATAAAATGGTTTAAAAATGGAATTATCATTAAATCTTATCATTATTTATTTATTTGATTACTTCATGTAATAGTACCGATTCTCTGGTCTCTTTTAATGTGTGACACATCACTTTTGCTCAAGGTTTCTTAACTGAAAAGTGCATTAAATTAATTCATCAGCTTAATGCATAATTTAAATGATATGTTATACTAATAATCAACCATTTATTTATTAAAAACACAAGTTTATGCATTTTTGTTAAATTCTAAAAACAAAGAAGTAAACACACATGCACATAGTGAACACTCATTTTAAATTTACAGCTTTCAGGGAGATTAAGAGGCCCCAATGTAGTACCTTCAGATAAGTCATAGAAAGGGCAATTTTGTTTGTCCGGAACAAGCCAGGATCAGTGGGACAGGCCCATGAAGCATTCATGGTGCCAAAAACGAGCATTTTCTTAAATATAAAGTAGCAAATCCAAGCGCTATTCCATATTCGGTATCAACTGATGAGGAGGAGGAATCGTGGCGGATTGTATTGTCGGCCTGGGAAAATATAAATTCCCCGCCGGAAAGGTAGGCCCTTTCCCCGCCGGTCCTTTCAGGGATGTAGGACCAGAGACAGATGGTTTTCATTATTGCTGAAACCCCACCCAGAGACTTTCAGTGCGGCTAAAAGAGTCATTGAGGCTAGCCATTGTAATTATGACTGAATCAGATATTGGGGGTTAGTTTCAGGATACAAAGATGGATGCCTTGACGAACGGGATTTCAATGACTTTGTTGACTATTCAACTGGAATATTTATGATGTTGTTGAAACGTGCTTTCGTAGGTATTTGTTATTTTGCCAAAGACATGAGTAGTCATTTCTGCAAGGGGGACAGGGAATCTTTGCCTCGTTGAAGAGGCGTCACTGAAGTAGAACATCGCTGTACTTTCTGCATTTTCCGCTGCTGGACTAATGTGTCCGCCAATGATGCTATAACGTTGCCAGTGGATTCCGGATAGTTGTGGTATCGGTTCCAAATGGCTGGGGTGTTGGTCGTGGTAACAACTTATAGAAGAATGCCCCATTTCTTGTGTGCCAATTTTACCGTTCTGTTTGAAATCCGTTGGCCGTTCATAATAATGCCATTGAAGGGCGTGTTGTTGCACCGGCTGAGGGTGCTAGAATTGTAGTAATGCTTTCTTTTTCCTATTTTGCTGAAGTGGCTCTGCCTGTCTTTGGACAAATGTGGAGGCGCGTTTCGTCGGTAATGTATATTCGGGTTGGGTCATTAATAGCGTCAATGAGGTCTTGTTCGCCAAGTGCTTTTGTGCTCGGGGAACCAATTTCATCTGGTTCACAAGCGCTGGCATTGGTTAGGTATGCCTTCAGCTGTTCTGAATATAGCATTTGAGTATCTTTTCATAGAGTGAGATGGTGAAAGCCATTTGTCTCCTGGTCTTGCATTCTTGAAGGGACTGTTCCAAGGATTATCTTTAAGGGAAAATGGTGACATCTGTCTTTATCCTGGAGAATCCACATTATCCTGGACTGATAGTATGCTCCACTAGCATTTTTATCTTCCTCATCAGCTAATACCGAATCTGAAACAAACTTGGACCTTGTGTTTGAATTCCCTATATTTTAAAAGGTGCTTGCATGTCACCCTGAATTATTTTGGAATGTCTTGTTGATCCTAGTTTTTCTCAGGCAAGTGGAATTGCCTTTTCTATACTTTTTTTGCTATCTTAGCGCTTCTTCATCTCGCTGAAAGCTGTAAAAATATGTCATATATAATAATACCAGTAACTGACCACCAATTTACCTAATAACTGACCACCTATGTCAGTAAATGGAAGGAGTAAAGATAGAATGCATATATTTTGACACGAGAAAATGGCACATATGAGCTTTAATATTACGTTCTTATTTTGCCTAAATTCAGCTTCAAGCAAAAATCCCAGTAACCGACATAGGTGGTCAGTTATTGGAAAATCTCTGTTTTGTCGTCCAGTAACTGTCAACCCCATTAAAAACAATCAAACGGGAAATAACAAGCTGAATCTTATCAAAAACGTAATCTTTATAATTAAATCTATATGGCATATTTTTTTCTTTTATTGATTTCAATATTTTTAATGGTAAAATTTACGATCAAAAAATTCACTTACCTTAACAAATACGTTAGTCACAACTGCAATTTACTCGGTTCGCGCGCCAACTGAACTTTTTCGATCGCTCACTATCCATCTGTTGGCGGCTGGCAAAATCTTTTATATCAGTAATGCTCTCAATGAACCACAAAATAGACTGGATGTTCAATAGATGGCCCTGCTTGGCTATTTTTCTTATTTATTGGAGTTGAAGAGGAAGGTGGTCAGTTACGGGCACATGGTCAGTTACTGGGTGTTTTGCCGGGTCCAGCCAGACTCGTCCCATTCCACACTCGACCCGGCCAAACTCGACCCGAATTTCTAAAATACGATAATGTCTAGGTACTTTTGTTGAAATGTATGAAATGTACTGTCAGCCACAAGAGTTTTTTTACTGAAATTATGGTTAGGTGTTTTATGTGCTGATTAATTCAAACAAAAGTAATAATTTGTACTTTTAATCATTAATTTATCATTTTCTATAAACATTATTAGTACGTAACACATGTTTGAATTATAAACGTAATAAGTAATAATAAATATTAACAAAATAAGTAACTATTAATAATTATGTGTGCTAAAATCACAGTTACACAAAATATCTTTACAATGAAATATGTATAAAATCCTTTTTATAAAATCCGTTTGCTGTTTATAAAATTATAATTACTAGGCAGTAGCCCTTGCTTATCAAATGCATAAATTACAATACAAGTAAGTGCGCGTAATAGATGGATGCAGGCCATCCAAATCTTGACCATTGTTATCGATAACCCGTTTATTTCAGGCTAAAACAATGAGAAGGGTAAACTACCTCTCTCTGTTACTGAGGTCAAACTTAGGCTAGTTTAGTCAACATATTTCTTAAATTTAAGTGATAATCACTTTATATGCAATCAATTAAGAAATCCATAAACATTTTCTGTCGACTGTACTTTGCGATAAGAAAAAAAATACAAACAAAAATGAACCTTATCGAAATTATTAAATTCGGGTCGAGTTTGGCCGGGTCGAGTGTGGAATGGGACGAGTCTGGCTGGACCCGTTTTGCCCTATGTCATTATGACGGTTTTCTAATCAGCTGATGTGCTGCCGCCATTACAAAATTACTCTCGGATAAGCTCGTTACACGGTCAATTTTGGCGGTATAACATTTTATTCTTGGGATAAGCTAGTTATCTTGGTTTCAGGTTTGGTAGAATGCAAAATCTGCTTACTCGCGAGTAACTGGTACTTTACTCGTGAGTAAAAAGTTACTCGACGTTGGCCGAATCCGCCCTTAATGTACTTTATAACATATAATGGATTATGACTTTGTGCCCAGGCGCCAGGCGGTTTTAATTAACACATACCTAGTATACGGAGTTAAATAAAATAGGAAGTATGGTTTAATCCGAAAGGGGATGGCCCAGGAGGTCATGCTTTGCCACAAAAACTTTGTTAGTCATGTGACTATGAGAAATTCCCCATAGTTGTGGTACCTCTACCTTATGGCAAACGAAAAACTTCTTCAGAAATAACTTGGAAGTTACCATAGTTACCAGCTGTGTCGTTAAACGGAAATTTTTAAATCACGAGCGGAGTTATCCCATTTATTTTGAATATACCTGTATGGTATATCTTCTATACTTATAGAGAAAATATTCTAATTTTTCAGCCCATGGATTGACCAATGACCAAACACATTCGTTGAGGTGGCTAAGGGTGCGGCGGACTGTGGCCGCGATGTGAATGCAATCACGCTAATCGTTTATATCGTTGACACGAACTGATTGCACTGTCTAAATGAGCGTACGGGCGGGCGTTACGGCTCACAATTACAACTTAGAGACCGTACAGTCTGATTCTAGTAAGGTAGTTAGCAATTATAATATACTAGCTGTTGCCCGTAAGCTCCACTTTGCCTTTAAAAATAACCGGGAATTCCGGCAGTAAGCAATTACGCACTATGTGTCGCCCGCAAGCACCCCTTCGCCTTTAAAAAAACAGGGCATTCTGAGACTAAACACCTATAGGTAAGTAGGTATGATAACCCATGGTGTCACCTTTCTGTGTGTTAGAAGTAAGTATCCTTATAGATTGTTATTGCTGAAAAGAAATTTGCTGCAGGGTAGTTACTTTAGTAGAATAGGATTTAAGTTGCCATGCTACAGCCTTTTCATAGGGGGACATGCTGAGATAAATTAAATCACTTTGGCCCCGAGTAATAAAGTAGCAATTATATCTTATCTATAGTCTAGCTACATGTCTGCCTACATTAGGCTAGATTAGATACTTAGCATAGTTATTTGTTTAAGAGTTACAGTTTCAGTTTTATTTGTCAAGTCATAAAAATGTACGTGCCACAGAACTCGTAATGTATCTTCAGTTAAAAACCCGTGAAGTGTAAGTATCTATCAAAAACTGAAAATCTGACCTAGTTAGATTTTTTTATGGAATCTGACCTTATTGGACCGTTCAAGGTTCGGCATGTATCTACTCATCCATCTGCCTCACTCTTCCACCCTATCAAGCAAGATAATGAACCACTAACCTCAACGTAGTTTATGCAACGGCCTTGCCATATGCGTTCTACGGGCACGCCTGCACTTTTTCCAAAGCTGCAAGGGGCGGCATACAATGAATGCGATCAAAGGTACATTAAGATAGCATTGCGCACGTATGTCGTCATACCACACATGCACTATACCACTAGGACTATTATACGAAAGCATGCGTTCCTATAAAAGCGTAATCGAGTCCGTTGATCGACCATATCGCACCTGAGCTTTGAAGGGTCCACGGTACCACAATGTTTAAAGTGAGTACCTTTAATAAAATTAATACTAAATAGCTTTTTATACACTCTACTATTTGGTTTATATAAAATCCCTTTATGCTTGACATCCAAAGTGAAGATCGATAAGTACTATATAAGAGACCATGCTTCTACGAAATTTCGTCAGCCACCGATGGCGATGGCCAAGAGATGGCGCAGTGGTTAGCGACTCTTTCTGAGTGTTCTGCTGAAGAGCCACGTTCGATTTCTGGCTGGGAGATCGTGTACTATCTCTCACCACCTTCTTTGTTGGTCTACCTTCCACCTCTAGCTTGGAGAATATGGCAATAAAACTTCAGCCTTAGTGTAGACCCATATCCTACATTAAACTATGTATTTACTATCCGTGTGTGTTTATACTAACTTCCCACACCCTCCCTACCAGATACTAGCTCTCCTCTGCGTGGTGGCGTGTTCCTCAGCCGCCGGGGTGCTGGCGCCCGTGTGGTCCCACGGGTCTCCGTACGCGTATGGAGGATACGGGAACCCCTACAGCAACTACCCGGCTCAGCCAGCCCTGGCTACGCAGCACCAGAACACTTACCGGTCGCCGTTCAATCTTGGACAGGTATGATGATGATGATGATGATTAGTTAGGTATTATTGTGATCAGAAAATAATCTTTTAGGGCTTGACAAGAGGTTGCTAGGTCTTATACGAGTGCCAGCGCCATGACGTTCTGTTATCGGTCTTTTATAAGGAGACCTTTCTATGGTGATCAATCCAGCAAGTTGGAGGGTGTCCCATTCTGACTGTTCGGGTGTTAACTATTTGTCTTATGGATATTATTTAAAGAGCTACATGGAGTGTTCTGTATTCCTGTCACATCTCAAACTGTATCTTGTGCTGCACCTATACTTACAATAAAAAACTATCCTCTTCCAGATATCCACCTACTCCAAGACAGTAGACACCCCGTTCTCCAGCGTCAGCAAATCAGACGTCCGCGTCAGCAACCCGGGGGTGGCCCTAGCTCCCGCGTACCACGGGATCGCTCCTGCGTACCACGGCATCGCTCCCGCGTACCACGGTATCGCATCGCCCGTGTACTCCCATGTCGGTGTCGCTCCGGTCGCTAAGGTGAGAAGAGACATCTTTTTCATTAATCTAACTTCGACACAATACAAAAAACGGTTTGGTAATGCGATAAACGTATAATGATAAACTTACCAAGTTCCCATTGCTTGCCAAGTACCTAGTATAATGAACTCTCCTCTAAAGTGATCTTTGTTGGTGACCAACGCTAAAGCTCGACTAGGGTCGTTTAATAACATCCCTGTTACATATTTATCAGAGACGTTGTTACCTTACCTACTATCTTGCTAAAGTCTGCTGCAAAATAAATTAACCCCACATTTCCTCACCAGGTGGCAACAACTGGTCTTCTCGGCGTGGCCTACTCAGCAGCCCCAGCCGTGTCACACATGACCTACACTAACGGCCTAGGCCTGGCCTACGCGTGGTGAAAACGGAACTCCAGTCATCAGCCAATCATGTAGGATAAATTATTTAGTTATTTAAGTCTCAGCAGTCAGTGATTCCTCTGTATTTATTACCTGTTAAGTTGTAACGTGTGTGCCATTCTTTTTGTAATAAAGCTGTTTAAGTAATTAATTTTATGAGTTTTTTTCCTAATTAATAATTCGATGTTCTTTAAGCTCATGAAGGTAACATGAAGGTAATAAGGTTACCAAGTTAGCTACTCAACATCTACGCTACGATACTAGAGCGACTTATGTTTTTTCCATCATTTTCTGTTTCTACTGGAAAATGAAACCAGATTAAATTGATACTACAGTAGTACCACAGAATAATAACTAGTACCAGGTACAGAAGTCTATCTTCGCAATGGCTTGCAAAGAAATATGACTCCATCCCATAAGCAATAAGATCTAATTTAGATCGCGTTCCAGCCGCACACGTTTTTATTTACTTACCTACCAATTAATTTTTGAGGGAATATGCGCCTTATTTCACTGGACTACGGTGCATAATAAGTTATACGTGGTTATACGCATTGAAAAAGAAGCCACCTTAGGGTTGCCTCAGCACCACAGACTACAACGTTTACTAAGCAACGGACTGACTTTGTAAAAAGAATGTCATGTTTTAAAACAAAATTAATTTGAATTTAGAATACAAAGCTATTCCATACTTTTTTTCTATTGGAAAAAAAAACACGCACTCACGCCTTGTACTAATGTACTCCCTTGCGGGGTAGGCAGAGGTGCATTGCTGCACCCACTTTTCGCCAGAGTGTTATATGTTAGTCCCAATGTAATAGGGGGCGGGCCTATTGCCATTTTACGGGCACATCCAAGACCCGAGAACAAATATCTGTGTTTAAACAAATATCTGCCCCAGCCGGGAATCGAACCCGGGACCATCGGCTCAGTAGTCAGGGTCACTAACCACTACGCCATTCGGTCGTCTATTGGAAATAACCAGTAAAAACAATAACCATTTCATAGTTAAGATATTTTGAAGTACATAAAATATGTATGAATCTAAGTACCTAAAACAATTAATTTTGTGAAAACATGTTTTTTTTTTTCGTTATAATTTATATTATGGATATAATTTATATTATGATACAGAACGTGTTAGTTTCGTTAAGCACTAATCCCACTCAGCGCACATTTTATAATCGATTCATTAATACATTTTGAAGGTAGTTGTGTCTGTAAATTTAATACTTTTACGAAAACAAAATTGGAATAGACTTTGTTCAACATGGAGAAAAAAAGGGTTTGTAGTTCGGATTAATTTCATTTCAAATAAGGAACGTAGAAGAAATCAATAAAATACTAAGATTAGTTTTACCTATCAGCATCTTTTGGTAATCTAAAAAAAATTAAATTTGGATCACGATCCGTATTTAAGCAATTAAATACGGCACAGTATTTTTTTGCTGCTTTTTTTCTTTTTAGGTCCATTTTTCTATTCATAAATTTTAATAAATACCTAAATACGATATTTATAAACTAGTACGAAATAGGAACAAATAGCGCGCGCGTGTATCGTCTTCCGCTTGCGGCAGCCGACTAGATTCGCCCCCTCGAGGCGGCAGGCGCCAGGCTGGCGCCTGCGCCGCCCACGCGCGGAGTGACACAGGCCTGGTAGTACGTAACTCGTAGGTAACCTAAAACTACTACTAATTTGTGGCTTGATGAGGAAGGCAGAGGAAAGAGGGTTATGTTCCTCCTCCGAGTACGGCCTGATCTTCTCGTTAGAGAAATACCTCTTGGGCCTGTTAGTAGTATAGTAGTAGTGTGTGTAGGAATGTCCCTCCAAGAGGGGTCAGGTTTCTGTGCCGGACACTGTAGGTACTCTAAGTTGGGCCTGATGATTATAATGACTGACCCCCGTAGAAGACTGCCAAAGAGTCCAAAGACCAACACAGTAACGAAAACGATTGAATCATTGTGCATTGGCGCGAAAAACGAAACTAGTTGTTTGGTAGCTGCTTTTTTTTTGTAACTTGGTTTTTCGGTAGCTCAAGATAAGCACACGCATATTAAAGATAAAATTTAATGAAATTTTGAAGGTTGGTTCGGTTTCGTGTGCATGTTTCGAACGTCTGTGACATGACTATCTGTCAACGTTGTCTGTCAACTTGTCAAGTGAAGTGTCAAAATTTACAAATTCTTTGCTATTTTTCATCTTCTCTCTCTTCATTATTTTCATTTCTGAATAAAATACTGATTAGGATAGAAGTATGAAATTAAATTAGTATTAAAAAACTCACCTCACTCGTTATCTCGTATGCTTCGCAGCCACAGCGACTAGACTAACAGTTAAAAATAATACAAACACCTCTCAGTGTCTCCTAAACCTTCAAGTTTATCTTATTCGAGTTGTGTGGCTGAAGTTTTATGTTGTGAGGATGTCGGACAGTGGCGACAGCGACGTATCCTTCGTGCTGTACAAGGAGAGGCCGGAGTGGCGCGACGTGGTGCCCGTAAGGGAAGACGATGGACCCAACCCCGTCGTCGTTATAGCGCATTCGGAGAAATGTAAGTTACCTATTCTGTTCTATTCTGAGGAGGGGGGGGATCGCGAGAGCCACATACATGATGTGGCTCTCTCGAGTGGAACCTTAATAAATAAATACAGAAACACGCACTCACGCCTTGTACTAATGTACTCCCTTGCGGGGTAGGCAGAGGTGCATTGCTGCACCCACTTTTCGCCAGAGTTATGTTAGTCCCAATGTAATAAGGAGGCGGGCCTATTGCCATTTTACGGGCACATCCAAGACCCGAGAACAAATATCTGTGTTTAAACAAATATCTGCCCCAGCCGGGAATCGAACCCGGGACCATCGGCTTAGTAGTCAGGGTCACTAACCACTACGCCATTCGGTCGTCGTAATAAATAAATAATAATAAATAACCTTTGTACATATCCCCTAATTTCAGCTGAGCTAGCCTAGATCCCGTATGTACACTATTCATGAGCATTATTAGGGAGCCAAAAAACCTTCCTTGCAAACAAAATTTGCAAACATATTTTGCAGGTTACAAGTACCATCTTAGAACCTACTTTAAAGGGTATACTTAAATAAGTATCTAATTTACTGCATTAAATTTGTTCTTCTAATTGACTTTTTTCTGTTCCCCTTGCCATTAAGGTTGTAACAGAATTGCTTTAGAATGAATGACTTTCATAGAAGATTCTTTTTAACGTTTCAGTTGAGGATGTGTATGATTACTTCCGAGCAATCTTGAAGAGCAACGAGAAATCTGAAAGAGCTTTGCAACTGACCAAGGAAGCTGTGGAACTTAATCCTGCTAACTACACTGTGTGGCAGTATAGGTATGTTAAGAATTATGATATTTATTACTGCAAAAATATAGTCTTTTCACTAATTTACTATGTAATTTTTGTCTCTTCATAATATTTAGTGGGTAAGTACCTATGATATACATATTTATATCTTAGCTTCTATAATAACTAGGTACTAATTAATAAAGTCTGAGTACTGACCCAGTAAACTCTCTGCTTCTGCCGAGTGCCAACAAATTCTTAATAGTAATTTGTATCTATTATTAGTAAACATGTTAGATAGTTGACTTCGGTTAGAAGAACTCTCATCCTGGATTGAGTAATCTAAGGTGCCTCACTACATTATTTATTATGTCCTTTACAATGTGTTTATTTTGTGCATACATATTGTAATTCAAGATGGAATGAATTTCATTTCCACTAAGGTTAGGCTAAGGTCAGAGGCTACCTATTAACCTAAATTAGGTATCTACCTATTAACACTTGAATGTTCTGTTTATTTCAGGAGAGATTTGCTGAAAGCTCTCGGTACTGACTTGAGATCTGAATTGGATTATGTTGAATCTGTTATACGACACTCCCCTAAGAACTACCAAGTAAGTGATATTTATGTTTGTTTGTTACACAAAGGTTTCTATTTATATATTTTTTGGATACATAAGCCATTAATAGCTTCCTCCTGACCTGACCAATAAGGTATTAGAGTAAAAAGAATATTTCTGCAAAAATGTCTGACAAAAAAAGTTACAACTATGCCTCAAGAAAAATATTTAAATGTGCCTATTTAAAATGCCATTAAAACATTTCATCATTTCATAAAAGCGTTTATTATTTAAATGAGCAGATTTAAAATAATGTAAATTAACCTTCTATTTTGTATGTCTTTTATAGATAAAGAGCTTGCAACTTGTGAGCCTTGTGACTGAAAGTAAATAGCTAATTGATAACAAATTGTATACTGTATGTAAACGGCATAGAATACTAAAACATTAATTTGTTTCTTGATAAGTTAATTTCACAGGTTTAAACTACCTATTCACACACCAAAACACAAACACACACACACAAACAATCTGAGTTTAATAAATATCTGCCCTGGCCTGGAATGTAACCTGAGACCATCAACAGTGGCGGATTAAGAGTATCGGAGGCCCTAAGCACAGAGCATGTGTGGGCCTCTAATTTAGAACAATTTGTTCCTTGACAGAGAGGGAAAAAACAGTTCAATAGCTAAAACGTCCTATAACTTTTCTAAGAATAAGGGCGTAAAACATTAAAAAAATGCTTGCCTTAAAGGCCTACCACACGCGAAGGAATCACCACAGTTACATATGCGCAGGTACGCAGAGCTACCATACGGCACAGTTAAGTACACGCAAGCCTCATTTTGTCAAAATCATCGGCGTGGAAACTGGAAACAATATTTCCCAATGAGAAACGATTTCTTCTGATGGTATATTTTAAATGTTTGCTAGTAAAAAAAAGTCTAGTTGCCTGCTAGTCCCAAAAATCAAACCGTAAATGATCGAAATAAACAAAAAAAATGTTGTTAAATAGAAAAATTCACTCACACGAAAAACTACTCAAGGATTTGAGAGAAGGCTGTAATGAATGACAAAATTATTAAGTAATATTATAAATTAGCCGGACTTGCGCAGGCAAAATTTCAAAAATTGACTATAAACTGACATGGAAAGAGCAAGCCTCAGAGGTATGCAAAAAACTGAGCAAATTAGCATATTTGCTCTATAAACTATCTCACATAGTGAACCGTAAAACAGTCCTATCGGCATACCACGGCTTCGTTGCATCTACGCTCCGCTATGGCATCATATTCTATGGCAATTGCACGGAGAGAGAAGCTATTTTCAGGGCTCAAAAGAGGTGCTTACGTTCTATATGTGGAATAAAGAGTGATGAAAGCTGTAAACCACTATTTAAATCACTCAAGATTCTAACATTTCCATCTCTGTATATACTTGAAGTAGCAATTTTCGTTAAACAAAACCCTAAACTCTTTCTAAAAGTCTCTGAAATACGCAAAAGAGAAGTTACCATGAGATCACAGTATGCTAATACTCTGTGTTTGCCGATGGCAAAAAAGGCACTTGTCAGAAAAAGCATAGTATATATGGGACCAAAAGTATATAATAAAATTCCCAATGACATACAAATTCTCAACCTTCAAATGTTCAAAAATAGACTACATAAACTGTTAATAGAAAAATGCTATTATTCAATTAATGATTATTTAAATGATGAACTTTGACAAAAAAACTTATTTAACCTATGACCTATATGTACTTATCGACCTTTTCTTTAAATCTTGTTGCCTGTTATATTTTTATTTTATTCTCACTTACAATTGAATGCATGTGCATGTGCTAATTAATTATGTACTTATTTGTATGTCCCACTCTAGTTGGACAGAACATAGCGTTCACAAGAATTGTCTAAAACATCTATTATATTATATCATGTTCTATGAATGTATGTATAATGTCTACCTGTGTTCACAAATAAATATATTTGAATTTGAATTTGAATCAAATAAGTAGGTATGTCGAAAAATGTGGAAGCCGTGCTTTGCGGTTGGCACGGTAGGTATATATTCTGTGTAAAAAGTATCGGGAAAAGATCAATAAAACACAAAATCTTTGTTTTTCATCCAAATTTATTTTATCACCTTCAAAGTATATCAGAAACGATTTACATACGCCAACGAATTATCCAATAAACAAAACATTCTTTTAAACGCTGTTTCCGGGGTTGTGTTTGGTACTCGCGGGGAATTTTCCTTTATGTCTTCTATCGAGTGGAAACAGTGCCACAAAGTGGAAATTTGAGTTTAGGATAAAAATAGAAGCTAGAGCCATATCTGGTGAATATGATGGATGCTCGATGGTATTTGTGAGCAAACACTCAGTTTGCTCAAAAATTCATTCACGATGATGATCCTTGTGCTGTCACGATAATGCGCGTTGCAAAATGTTTTCTCCAATTTTCTTTCCACAAATCTGGCCTTTTTCGTCGAACCCCCAAATATTTTTTTTCTTTGACTTTGACTTTGTTACCGTTTGACTTTCCGGCAAGAATTCCGAGTGCACAACACCACGATAGTTAAAGAAAACAGTGAACATGACTTTGACTAACAATCGATAGAAGACAAAAAGCAGAACTCGCCGCGTGTACTTAACTCATCACCGGAAACATCGGCGTATGTGTATCGTTTCTGAAGGAGCATACTTTGAAGGTGATAAAATCAATTTGGATGAATAACAAATATTTTGTGTTTTATTGATCTTTTCGCGATACTTTTTATACAGTGTATATAGTACAGTTTTACCAACCACACGCACAGGGTTCCGTGTACAAGCCGACCTGCGCAGGCAAAACTGTGGTTATACTTGCGCGTGTGGTAGGTCCAACACCAACCAAAGCTGGCCTGCGCAGGCAAAACTGTGGTGTTACTTGCACGAGTGGTAGGCCCTTTAATCAGAGAAAATTCCGAGATTACATCGGACACAGTATTATGGATGGATAAAATGTAGGTATAAAATGAAACGGCAGTAGAGGATGGGGCCCCTGGAGGCCCGGGGCCCCAAGCACGTGCTTGTCGTGCTTATAGGTTAATCCGCCACTGACCATCAACACGGCAGTCAGGGTCACTAACAACTGCACCACTCTTCATTAGTAAATATTCAATTTTAGTTTAATTACACTTACCTACTGATAAAAGTTTAGTGTATCAACCACCTCATTATCATCAAGTATCTAATACATAGTAAGCAAGAATCAGCTGTCATGGCAAGCATGCTGATGATTTTTATTATGTTTAGGTAAAACTGATCATTGATTCTCGCAAAGGGCAGTAGCAATAGCATTGTAAAGCACAGGTCAATTTGTGTCCCGAAAATGTTACTTAAAAACTCTCTGTACTACCACAAAAAAATTTAAACACTGTTCAAGAAGTGTTTAAATATAAATTTGACAGATTTTATAGGCGTTTGACAGCCCTAAACATCTGTTAAACACTGTCTAAGTTTTTGTGGTAAAGCCCTTTGAGTTCAAGGCGAGATGATTCTCCGCATTTTAGCCACTAAGGATGGACATTATGCGTAATTAGGTACATTTGACTAATACCATTATCTTCACTGTATTCCAGGTGTGGCACCACCGCCGGGTGCTGGTGGAGTGGCTGAAAGACCCGTCGCTGGAGCTGGAGCTGACCGGGGACGCTCTGCTGCAGGACCCCAAGAACTACCACGCCTGGCAGCATAGGCAGTGGGTTATTAAGACTTTTGGGTAAGATCTCATCCGTATGATTAGTTAATCACCTCCAGATTAATATTAAAGGAAATCAAAGATTCCATAAGCAAGAGAAGTTTGCGTCATTTATTTGTGAGTTGTAATCATCTTCTATCGTCAAAACCTTAAGCACTACCAGTCACTTTTTCACGAAAGGTTAACTGGTAGAAAATGCTGCTAGCATTAAGTTCGCCTTTGTACCAATTAACTTTGTGCAATAAAGAATTTAATAATACCTACTTAAAAATAAAGGCTAGGCTGATTGTCATCTTTAGGGCACTATCAGGACCCAACACAGGGGGTTAATGTAACCAAAATCTGAAATAAGCTCTAAATAAGCTAATTTGGTTAATACTGGTTCATCTTGTTTATAAAGCGCTTTTTTTCCTTTCCACGTAAAAACCTACTATATCTGTATATTCTAACAACCTATTCATTCACTTTTCAGGTTGTACGAGCATGAAATGGAGTTCGTAGAAAACCTCATAGTAGAAGATGTGCGCAACAACTCGGCATGGAACCAGCGCTATTTTGTCGTCAACAACCACTTGGGCTGGTCCGACCTCAATGTGCAGAAGGAAGTCTGCTACGCACTAGAAAAGATCAAGTTCATCAAAAACAACGAAAGCGCATGGAACTATTTAAGGGGAGTCCTACTACACGACAAAAGAGGTCTAAGCGGAAACGCAGTAGTAACAAACTTCTGCGAAGAGTTGTACAGAAACAAGTCTGTAAGTCATTCCCCTTATTTACTAGCGTTCATGATCGATATATGTGATGAGGCCATAAAGAAAGGCGAGATCAGTTCTCTACACGGCCCCGAAAGAGCTATAGAACTCTGCCATGCGCTAGCAACGAAGTACGATAAAATACGGTGCAAGTATTGGAATTATGTGAGCGAAAAATTCAAGAAAGTTAAGAAAGAATTGGACGAGAAGGCAGATAAAGAAAAAACAGAACTGGAAGATTAAATGCGTTCAGGTAGATAGTTTTTAACTTTTGATTTTATTACTGTTTATTATGATTTATGTTCATAGGTGTAACATTATATCTTTACAAGGCATTTGTGCGTTTATTTATTTACTAACGCGACATAATATTTGTGTACTAAAAAGCACAAGGCTAGCCAGACCAAGAGAATGACAATCAGTTTAATAGCACCTCTGTTCTTTCTCACAGTCTTGATGAAACTAATCCAGTATCGGCTCTCATCAATGATAGTTCCAAATGTGCGTAATGGCTTCCACTTCTGTTTGATTTGACGGGGCCAAGTGATTTTATTGCCCTTGAAGTATGGTTGTACAGTTACTCGAGGGTATTTGGGTTGCGATGGTGGTAAGTCCTCATTGCAAGGGTGGTCTAATTCCAGAAGTTTGTTCCTCAACTTTTTAACTTTTTTGGATATCTTGTAGATTTTTGGTGGAACTCGTATGCTGATCTCCAGTTTGTTGTTAAATATGCAAATGGGTAAAATTTTTCCATGTTTTCACTCTATTTGAAATTGCATCGCATTTGTAGGTGGAGAGATATCCAAAATATCCATATTATGCAAATTGGTATGTTTGGTTTGGTTATTTAATTATTGTTGTGGCCACGTTGTGACGGATGATTATGGTGTTCTCTGTGCGTCATCTGTTGCTTTGGCAGAAAACACAACCTCATAAAAACCCATAAAAACCAAAAATTGGTGATGCTATTATTACTCTGTGACAATGACATGTAGGTAATTTGGGTTTACACCATAGAGAAAAAATAAATATTTGGTTTACACAGTTTTCGTAGTGTTTATATAAACTCAAAAATACTCTAGAATTGAACCAAAATGATCTCTACAGTACAATTCCTCATCATTATGTTAAACTACCTCTAACAAACTCCCACTATGGCAAAAACGATAAATTAATCTAATGGACGTGGTGTGGGCAGAAGTCAGAAGCAACATGTATTCCCACCCTTCAGCCCGTGCGGAACTAATACTACTGAAGAAACAGCTGGCTAATGTGAACTGCAAATGCGCAACTTGCTTGACCGTCAATGTACCAGCAGTGGAGGTGAAAGCAGTACAACAGGAAACTAGAGAAAAGCTTGGAATAGACTGCAATGTCACCACAGAAGTGTCCCATGCAACGAAAAAGAATAGCTGCGATATTTTCCAGGAACAGGTCAAGAAAGAATTGTTCGATAATGGCCCTTGCCCAAGTTGTTTCGTCCTTACAGCTTTACTGAAAAATGGTGCAACTAAAGCAACAGTTTTAAAAGATGAAGAGACTACGGCGGAATTTAAAGGAATAAGTGAAGCTACCTCTTGCCATGTTATGCCTTTAGTAGATAGATGCTCTTCGGCCATCAGGAGTATTACAGCTTCAGGATGTTGCAATACCAGTTTAAATGATGACAATGATGATGATGATGATAATGAAATGGCACACGCTATACCAGTTATGAAAACCTCTTCACAAAAGGTAACATTTAGAATGGATGACGGCACTGATATGTATGAAAAAGTATTAACTGAAAGTGAATATTATGATAACGGTGTTTGCCTTGAGAAATTGGTCAGAGATATACGCCCCCCGTTGACCTACGAAGATTTGGGCTACTATGATTATTTGAAAGAGTGATGAATTAAAATTGAAACACTGAATAAAGTCATTGATTAGCTATTTATTTATTGCAATTACCTACCTACGTGGCAGCGTAGTGTTTTATAAATCTCGCAGAGGGGTCTGCTACTTGCACCCATTTGGGCATCCAGTAGTATGGCGTTAAATTCTCTAATCCTGCAAACGACTTCTCAAACACATGACGATAATACGTCGATTCAGTAGTGGTAGGTTGGAGACCTTTAAACTTTTGTTCCTCCTTCGGCAATCGTTCTGAGATAACTTCCTCTAATACTGTAAACAGAGACTTCTTAACTGACGCTACACCGTCGCTAAATGCCTCTTTGTGTCGCCACAATATGGAATCAGGTAACAATCCACTCTTGGAAAAACTGTTTCGGAGCAAATGTTTTTCAACACCGTTCTGGGGCTGGCGTGACTTCGGATCCAGACTCAGATAGTGGCTTGTGAACTGAATATCTAAGAAAGGCACTCGGAGTTCTAAACTGAAAGCGCTTGTGGTTCTATCCGCACGTAGTCCATCGTAGAGATAGATGTCAGATAGCAGACGGATGCTCTCTTTATGGCCTTCTTCTGCGCTCGGAGCGTCTCTGAAGTAGATGTAGCCCTGCGCCAGCTCATCAGCCCCCTCGCCACTGAATATGACGGTGGTGTCCGTGTTCTGTTTAATGTACCTCGCTAACAAGTACATGGGCAAACTTGCCCGTGTTGTCGTAATGTCGAATGATTCCAACGAGAAAGTAACATTGTCCAATACCTGTCTGACGTCGTTTTCGTCGAATCTGACTTCATGGTGCTCGGTGCCCAAATAGTCGGCCACTGATCTAGCGGCAATCAAGTCTGGTGATTCTCCCATGCCTATGGCGAAGGTCTGAATCTTGTAAGGGAGGTTTATTTCCTTGGCTAGTTTAACGACGAGCGCTGTGATGAGCGAAGAGTCTAGTCCACCACTCAACAGGCAGCCAATCCTTCTCTCAGACATAAGCCTCTTCTTGCAAGCAGCTTCTAGCAGAAAAGCAGTTTTCGCGTAAACGTCCATGTTTTCCAATTCAGACTCCGCAACGAAAGGAACGAACCGGGGCGGTGTTCCCGGAGTGAAGTACTGCTCCGTTTGGTCCAGCTTCACTTTCCCGTCTTCCAACAAGCTCCACATTTGGACATGTCCCGGAGGGAACTGTTCCAGTATCGCGCCTTCACTTGTCTTGGTCCTCAATCCCACCAATCCTTTAGCTTCGGAGCACAGGCCAAGCACACCATTCTTCTCATCGACCAACCTAAACAGCGGCCGAACGCCGTACGGGTCTCTCGCCACGTAGATCTTTTTCGCTTCTCCATCCACCAAAACGAATCCGAAAACCCCATCCAGCTGCTTCACAGCATCAATCCCGAACTTCTTGTACACATGGATGATGGCTTCAACATCGCAGTTGGTCTCGTAAGGGAAGTCGAACTGCGCTTGCAGGCGTTTGTAGTTGTAGATCTCGCCGTTGCATATGAGCGTGACGCGCGGGTAGCGGTGGAGCCGCATGGGCTGCATGCCGTGTAGCCCGTCCACTATAGCCAGGCGATGGAAGCCGAGTAGAGCGTGAGGGTCTCGAGCGTCCTGGTCCAGACGCCACGCGTCCGGCCCGCGGTGCGCGATGGCTGACAGGCATCGCACGCACTCGGGGTTCAAGCCGACGTCCAGACCGAATATTGCCCAGATGCCGCACATTCTGGACCTGGAAACGATGGGTAAACTGGTGAGTATGTGTGTAAGTAGTACTTGATAGACTGGGACATGGAAATGCTGCAAAATTAGGGAGGCTACAGAACGTTGTACCGATGTAAAGCGGCTGTTAAGTACCTATAGTTAATAAATTCAGTTAAATAAGTACCGGATTAATCAATAGATGGGTGAGCACTGTTAATAATTGTAAGTTAGATCTAAAGTATCGACAAAAAATACTGCAATTATGTGGTAATTTTATTTATTGAGATCACTGTGTCATTAATTAGACACGTATGTTAAAATGATGTTCAACTACTGAAGCACGACTCATGCAAATACTAACACGAAGATGAATTTAAACAATAAAACGATTACTTAGCTTTGAACAGCTGGCCACGACTACGTAGGTCTTTTACAAATATTAAAATAATAAGAACAATGTCATACTGAATGATATTAATGAAAATCATATGTTTTAATTGATAGGAACATATGTTGTAATAAGTATAGTCTGCAATTTGGAAATTTTATTGTGTAGGATGTAGGTGTTGACATTATGACAATCTTATCAGTGAACTCCACGAAGGCAGGTAAATGAACCTACACCATTCCAAAAATAATGTGTTGTGTCTGATGTGAGTAAAACCTAGGACGAAGTCGTGTATCTGTCGCAGGCATCTGGTTTAATCTCCTGTTTGATTGAACCACTAGCCCGTTCATTGGATGGCGCCATTCAGTTGTATGACTAAAGGACAACTCGTCAAGTCGTTGATTGTAACGTTCGACGTCTTGACTGAACGTCATTCAGCGAAGTCGTTGAATGGGATATAGTATAGCAACTTTGTAATGTCTGGTTAGGGTGAACATGACCAGACAAGAGTCAACAAAAAGACTATGTTACAAAGCTCTTATCTCACAAATTAAGGCAGCGTTCCCACTACGCCGGACCGGCAGATCTGCCGAAAACCGGACACCGGGCAGAGTGTTCACATTACATCGGATCCCGGAAGAAATTCAGACAGTCCTCAGTTGAATTTGGACCTGCGCGCACAATGGACGACGAAATTGTTGTGTTGTGGTGGTATCTTAATAGAAGGCAAAATAAAAGAAAACATTGGGTACACCCTATTTTACGGGAAAGATTTTCCATTCTTTTCATTTTACATCCAGGGGCGAGGGGAGCACGAGCGGGGCGAGCGGGGGACAGATACCGGCACAAACTCGTTCACATTACTCCGGGCCCGGTCGTTCTACCGGCAATTCGTAGTGACAAAACGTTCGGTAGAAATGCCGGGCTCGGCAAAAATGCCGGACCCGGGATAATGTGAATAGCTTCATATAAATTGTACAGCCACTAGCTCTTCCGGCAGATTTACCGGCGCGGCAGATCTGCCGGTCCGGCGTAGTGGGAACGCTGCCTAACTAAACAATAACAATAAACGTACCTTCATATTGTTGTTCATAATTATCCAGTTTCGCCACAATTTTTTCTTTGAAACTATCCGCCCGCGGCGTAATAATAGGTAAATCAATGTTATCACACTATTTTAACAAAAATAACGCACTTTAAAGCTAATTTATTTGCAAAACACTAACAATACAATTGCTTTTTGTGTCAGCTGTTCGCTGTTAGACGCCATATTTGTTTTATTCACCACCCGACTGATTTTAAGTCCGCTAACTAGTTGGACGTTTTGTGACGCTTGTACAATCAACGTTCGGCCTAGTCATACAACTGAATAGCGTCATCCAATGAACGGGCTAGCGGTTCAATCAAACAGGAGATTAAACCAGATGCCTGCGACATATCTTCATCAATCTGCCTTCCTGAAGAGCTAGTACGGGGCGCATTTAAGACGTGACAAGAGTTTTGCATCGCGTTCAGTCTCAAGAGCGAGCGCGACGGAGAACTTTTGTCACGTCTTAATAGCGCCCCGTACTACACGAAGTACTTACACAGATAAAAACCACCCTGTATGTATACATACACACACATATATATATAGGTACGTTATTATGTGTGTACTTATTTAATTGAATATTAAAATAATTATGATCCACTTACTAATCAAATTACTTAATCATTTATTTACATTTTAATTAGGTACTTTTGTACATACTTTAATCTAAATTGTAGCTAGTAGCCACTGTAAACAATACCCCTTCTTAACCGAGACTTAACGAAAGCACCTGGCTGTTAACAAATAGGTACATTTACAAGATGTCACCGGTAGAATTCGAACCCAGACCCAGGAGCTTGTAATTACTACTAATTATTCAGTATCAGCTAGGAAACGAAGGCTACAAATTTTGCTAAAGTATAGTTTTGTCGTAACTCTGCTCTTTAACGTCAAAATGACTATTAGAATCGGTGCAAAGAGTTAATGAAATGACTTACCTTCTTAATCAAAACAACCGGCAGTTACGAATTATAGTATTATCCCGGCTGGTTGCTAACCACGCTCTCAAACAACTGATACGTGATATGTGCTACCTATGGTTATTGGGTAGTTCGGCCAAAATAGCGACACTCAATTAAACGAAAGAGCGAGTAATAAGATTAAGGAAAAGCTCCAAACTGAAAAGGATAGATATAAACTCCATGAACTTCTGAATTTAGCTGGGTTACACCATGTGCCATCGCCGTGGGAGATTGCGTCATGTTAAAATGCAGTTTGCCAAGCTCAAAGCTATTCTATTTATACTTACAAGTAGGCACAAAATATACCGTACGAATTTTTCTTTAATGAATAAATTACCAAACTTGCTCGCGTGTGCATTCAATTCGTCGAAATCGGTAGGTAGCTGTAGCTTTGTCCCTTTCATATCAGGTGTGTGACCGTGTGTGGGAGCAGTATATTGCAGTGTCCTCTATAAGATCCTAGTATACAGGGTGTTGCAAAATTGGTATATCAAGCCGAAAAGGGTTCACACAACTCGTTCTGGAAAAGTCATTGGCGATGTCAGATTTGGGCGCACGAATAAAAAAAAGTTCCATACAAAACTTAATCCATATTTTATTTGTAACTTTTTTGACAACCCTGATGATTGTTTCTGGTAGCCCTGGTACCCTACTTCCGTATAACTACAAACATGACATACCAGACGACCTTATACGCTATAACCCTAGTACCCCACTTCTGTATAAGTATTAGATGCACTATAGATAGATAGCACAAGCACGCATCTCCTGGCTGGCGGACACGGCTCAACCACCCTGGTACCTACCATTTTTTTTACGTTAAACGTGGATTTGCACTAGACAAGCCTTAGATACCTAACCAGTTGCTTACTAATAATAATAATAATAATAATTCTTCATCAAACGAATTTCATACCAAAATAAATACCATAGATAATAAAAAATACTACCTACGTACATTAAATAAAGATAGGTAACATACCTCTTACATCCAATAGTAACGTAAGAGGAAAATCCTCTGGTAACCGTGAAATAACGCCGGCCGGCACATTGATTTTGTTTATCATTATTAACACTTCACATTACAACTGAACTTGGACACTTAAGGGTCGGCAAGGGGTAATCGAGGGTTGGCATTGTCATAGAATTATGTAATAAACGATGCTCTACAACCTTGAAAAAAATCACACAGGTAGCCGAAGAGTCTAGCTAGGTGCTGAATGATTCGAATTCAAGTAAATGCTTATGGATAACTGTAAATAAAATTCAGAATATCACGAAAAACCACTCCCGTATTGTAACAACTGTGTCGTAATTATTAAGAATTTTCATATGATTTTTATCATATTATAAAGTTAAAGGCTTGGACTAGGCGCTAAATACCTAGTTTTTTAATAAACACACACTTATTTTGTGTAAATTAATCCCAAACTTGAGCATTTTTTTTCCCTCAAATCTTCATACAAATATCTATGGCGGCTTTCTGTGTTATAAAATCATAAACACAAGTGACGTTTGACTCAGTTGGCCGCTGGCCTCCAAAGAAGGGTCACGTCGGTTTAGGCAGCACTGACAGCTCGCGATCTTATCGTGTACAGATACAAAATAACTGCACATTGGTTGTCATTGCACTTTTTCTACTTTTATGACACCAACATAATTTGATTTGAAATTGAGGAAGCATAATTCTTCCAGTATATTCAATACATTAAATAAGATAGTGTGCAATATTCTCGTGACATAACAGTCTCGTAAAGGTCTGATGAGGAGCAGGAATATAGCGAATGGATCTAAGTTATGACAATACGCACGAACATTAGGTTAGGGATCAAAAATACAGTATCTTGGTGCTGGTTGAGGTATGGTCTCGTGAGGATCTGATGAGGGCAGTAACACGGTGGTGGCTCAATTTTATTTCAAAGATGTTAATAGCTAAAAGCATCGAGTTTGGGCTATTAAGTATGTTTTTCAGAGAGAGAGAAAGAGATTTTATTTTTCCTCTGGATGTGCTAGGTTTACTGGGTTTACTAAGTTCATTCTGTTAATGGCATCAAGTTGTTATGTGTTCATAAGTAATAATTATTTATTAACAAAATGCTGTTGGTTCTCCACGAAAGTGTAAAAATAAAAATAAAATAAATAAAAATAAATTCGTAACGTAAAATTGTCAATGACGGAATTTCTTCTATAGACAGTAGCCACAAAAAAACAAACGTTAGATGGCATGATTTGAAGATAAAGATACATTTATTCGACACATAGACAGCAACAACAAAAAAAATACAGATTTTAAGAAAAGAAACACATACTATTATACAAAACAACAAAGAAAAAAAAGGATACACATCAAAATAACTGGAAAAAATATAAGCCCTAATTTACTTGTGTGGGACAGGGAGTACCATAATATTTTTTTGGGGTACTCCCCATCTATGCGAAATATCAGCTTGATATCTTTACCCGTTTCTGAGAAAAAGGGCGGTAACAGACAGTCAGTCAGACAGACGGACAATAAAGAGATCCTATAACGGTTGCTTTTTTTCTTTTGACGTTCGTAACCCTAAAATTAAGTAAAAATATTATGCTGCTACCAAAAAATGTACTTACAGGTATTGAAAAAGCGGTATATAGTACTAAACAAATTATAAACAAACAAAAAACCCAGGGGACCAGCAGAGGGTTCACCATTTAGCTGAATGTTACTTAGAAAACGGCCTTGAGTGGCGGTCAAGTTGGTCCCCGCCTGCGATACTTTCATTAACATTGGGACTTGTTTTCATGTTTTTAGCGTACAGTCGGGTTTTTCGTTTGTTTATAATTGTATTTTTTTATTTGTAACTTTTTAGTTGTTTTTATTTTATGAAATTTTACGTCAGTAGTTCATGATCATTTTTTATTTCAATCATTTTGGTGTTGTTATTTAAATACCTTCAATATGCATATTTTTGTAATGTGAAAATCAAACCCTTTCATTTGATACCTTACACGGCAAAGTTGAATTATTATTTTTTCGATCATCACGTTATGTTCTCTAGAGGGCGCTTTGTACATTTTAATGGAACGTCACATAGCCTATAACCATCGCGCCATCAATACGCTTCTAACAATACCTCATACAACAAAATCTATCAAGCCGTCTAGGCTACAGGAGGGAACAAAGAAACAGACAAACATACATACATACAATCAAAAAACATTACCCTCCTCCTTTGGCAGTCGGGTAAAAAGGAGTAAGACAGGGGGTCATTCTGAACTTTTGCTCTACGAGTTTTGGAAATTAACAAAAAAAAACCTTTTTCATAGAAACTTTGTTGGACATGTGACTTTTTACCATGGAAAACGAATATTTTTTTCGCGAATTTGCATATCTCGTAGAACAAAAGTTGTTCAGAATGACCCCTTGAGTCATCCCCTTTTGGCTTAGTATAGCCCTTTTGCGACACTATGTATTTACTTTGCTTTGTCGTCGGGGTTCAGTTGGCTGGAGGATGCCCGAAACTTATTATCTACACTTTAATACTTGTAGTTACCTTTCTACAAGTAAATACCACATTTGTTTGAGAAAGCTAATCGGGTTCCGAGTATAGAGTAAAGTGGCACCCCTATTAATTTCTACTCTTTCCTGGTGCCTACCAGTGTAAGTAAGAATTATACTTACTTACCCTAAAATCACCCAAAATGTACTTGAACTTCTCTCTCTCTCTCTCTCTCTCTCAGCCTTCCGTAGTCCACTGCTGGACATAGGCCTTTCCTAACGATCGCCACCCCAAACGGTCACCCGCCATCTGCATCCAGCGGCTTCCCGCTACCTTCCGCAGATCATCAGACCAACGGGTTGGGGGGCGACCGACACGCCGTTTGCCGACACGGGGTCTCCACTCCAGAACCTTTCTACTCCAGCGGTCGTCGGCTCTGCGGGCTACGTGGCCAGCCCATTGCCACTTCAGCGTGCTAATCCTTTTGGCTATGTCGGTAACTTTAGTTCTCCTGCGGATTTCTTCATTACGAATCCTATCTCGCAGGGACACGCCTAACATAGCCCTTTCCATAGCACGCTGAGCAACTCTGAGCTTGTGGATAAGCCCTTTGGTGAAGCACCACGTCTCGGCTCCGTAAGTCATCACTGGCAACACGCACTGATTGAAAACTTTTGTTTTCAGACACTGAGGTATGTTTTCAGTGAAGATGTGTCGTAATTTCCCGAACGCTGCCCATCCGAGTTGGATTCTACGAGCTACCTCTTTATCGAAGTTGGATTTACCTAATCGGATCACTTGTCCTAGGTAGGGATACTGATCGACAACTTCGATGGTGACACCTCCTACAGTTACGGGCGATGATGAAACATGTTCGTTCGACATGACCTTTGTCTTGTCCATGTTCATTTTCAGCCCAACTTGTTTAGAGGCATCATTGAGGTCTGTGAGCATTTCGCCCAACTCCTCCAGCGTTTCCGCCATAATAACTATGTCATCAGCAAATCGTAGATGAGAGATATATTCGCCATTGACGTTAATGCCCAGTCTTTTCCACTCTACAAGCTTAAAAACATCTTCCAGTGCACAGGTGAACAGTTTCGGAGAAATAACATCTCCCTGTCTCACGCCCCTTTGCAACTGGATCGGTTTTGTGCTATGTTCGTGTAATCGAACTGACATTGTGGCAGCATTGTACATACATCTCAACACCTCGATATAGCGATAGTCTATATGGCACCGCTGAAGGGATTGAAGCATCGCCCAGAGCTCAATAGAATCAAAGGCTTTCTCATAGTCCACAAACGCTAGACATAAAGGTAGATTATACTCCTCGGTCTTCTGTATAACCTGCCGAAGCGTGTGTATGTGATCTATGGTACTATAGCCTTTTCGGAACCCGGCTTGTTCGGGTGGCTGGAAGTCGTCGAGTCTTTGCTCGAGACGATTCGTAATAACTCTCGAAAACAGCTTGTACACATGGCTCAGAAGTGCAATGGGTCTATAATTCTTCAATAGGGCTTTGTTGCCTTTCTTGAAGAACAAAGTCACTACACTTCTGCTCCATGCCTCCGGGCTTGTGCCTTCGAGTATGACGGAATTAAACAGCCTCCGAAGTGCTATTAAAATCGGTCTACCGCCGGCTTTCAGAAGTTCTGTTGTTATTCCATCATCTCCCGGAGCTTTGTTGTTTTTTAGCTGTTTGAGAGCTATACTAATCTCGTCTAGACTGACGACCGGAATATCTTCGGTATAGTGTCGGGTGAGTGGCGCTCGGCTGTCGTGAGCACCGCTGGTAATAGGGTTTTGTGTTGTGGTGTATAACTGTCCGTAGAATCTCTCAATTTCTCCCAGAATTTCGGGCACTGATGAAACGGTGTTGCCAGTGTCGGTCTTCAGTTGGGTCAACAGAGTCTGCCGAACAGATCGATCTCTAGCAAAGACTTTGGAGCCCTTGTTTTGCTCTATTGCGTCTTGAATGCGCTTGCAATTGTAGCGTCTCATATCGCAACGTCTTGCTTTGGCGATCTGTCTGTTTAGACGTCTGTATTCGACCATATCAACTGAAGACTGCAACCTCATTTCTCTCCGTTCTCTTATGAGACTCAGAGTCCCATCTGAGAGTTTTTGAGGTCCTCGGTTGGCTCGGGACGAAAAATATTTCGATCCTACCTCTCGGACAGTTTCCACAAACCTATTATTTAAATCGTCAACTGTAACGCAATTCTCTAAACATATCAGGCGGTCGCAAAGCTCAGACTGAAAGCTTTCGGGATCCTGGATTTGAGCAGGAGTAGGACGGAGCGTGGACTTCATTAGACGGGAGCGTTCTATTTTGCAGTTTATATTCAAAGTGCCTCTTACGAGTCGGTGATCGCTGCCGGTCTTAACCCTACTGATCACTGAGACATCGTTGAATATGTGCTTCTTATCCGTCAATATGAAGTCGATCTCGTTTTTAGTCTTCCCATCGGGGCTAATCCACGTCCACTTCCTTTGTGGCTTCTTCTTGTAGAAGGAGTTCATCATATAGAGGCCCTCCTTCTCCAAGAAGTCAGCCAGCATTTGCCCACGATGGTTCCTGACTCCAAATCCATGTGACCCCACTTTCGTCTCGCCGCCTTCTTGTTTTCCGAGTTTCGCGTTAAAGTCTCCCATCACCACCGTGAAATGAGTAGTGAACTTACGCAGGGCAGACGATACGTCTTCATACGCAAGTTCGACCTCATCATCGGTGTGCTTAGATGTGGGTGCGTAAACCTGTATGACCTTCATTGAGTATCGTTTAGATATTCTCAGGATGAGGTACGCAACCCGTGTCGACACACTTCCGATTTCAACGATGTTGTTGACGAGGGACTTGTTGACGATGAACCCGACACCCCCTTGGGACAGTTGGTCGCCCTCCCGGTGGTACAGCAAGTTTCCGGACTGGAGAATTTCCGTATCCTCTCCCTCTCGTCGGACTTCGGATAACCCTATAATGTCCCATTTTAACTTGCTGATTTCCTCTTCCAGCTCCTCTATCTTCACGTCTTCCCTCAGTGTCCGTGCGTTATATGTTGCCAGGTGCAAGGGTCGGTTGGGCTGGTAGCCGACTCTCTGCCGGAGATTCTTCGCACCCCCTGCCCCGCCGTTACCGTGACCGCTACCGGAGTCCGGGATAGCGGGGCTGCCGGGGACTGGGGGCCGGGGCTTTGTTTTTTCCATCATTAGGAGGTGTATTTGCCATAATCACCGCGCTTGGCAGGCGTGTTGGTGATTCTCCTTTTTTACGGCGGGAGATCGCCGCCTCTGCTAGGAGAGGAGGTCGGGTCGATTTACCGCCGCCCGACATTCGGCGTTGTCACTCGTTAGCACCACCCAGGGGGCACGTGTAGGGTAACTAGGGTTTGTACCTACGGACGTGAGCGACAAGCCCCCCTGAACTACTTGAACTTAATTGTCAATAAAGTTGGCGAGTAAAAGTTTATCGACCCACTGTGCAAACTTACATGTGTGCGTGTCACTGCGTGTGCTGTGTGAAGAGCATTGAAAACCCAAAATTGGCGCGGCACGTCACCCTGTACGGGCCCTTAATTGTCCTTTTACTTTTCACTCCAAGGTCTACCATACGATATTAGGTTTTTCACTACACTTTTAAAGATTATGCTTAGATACCTAATTATCGCCGTATCAAATAACACAATCAGGTTGTTTATGAACTCTCACTTCACATTACACGGATTACGCCACCAATATTACGCGAAGAAACCCAAGTAACTAATTAAATTAGCAAAACAATGCTTCGCGGTGCTATGCGCCAGGGCAACTGAACTGATTGAGAGACCGCCCGGCGGCCGGCGGCATTCCTTTGAGTCCTTTGATTTCTAATTTCGCCTTATTTCGCGCCAAAAATATTGACGCGCCGCGAACCAATCATAGCGTCACTGAGGAAATGCAGTTGTGTTGACAAAAGGCTTAGCTTTAAGGACAAAAATGCATGTTATTATGCTGTTTCTTTCTATTTCACGCGAAGGCTATTAACAACGAAAAGTTTTATCTCTTTCTTACGCAAATCATCATATTAACACATACATAGACAATTAGACATTAAAATACTTTAAAGTAATACAAATAAAGAAGTATCTATCTCTCTTTTACTTCATAGATAAGTTATATCTTTTTTCTTTTTCTATCTTAAATAATGTAGTTACTTTTACTAGGACAATCTGAGTTCATTGGTTCTCAAAGTTTTTTCAGGTAAAGTGGATACCGTAGATACGTTGAGGTAGGTAAGTACCTACTTCTTCTCCTTAGCGTGTCGGTGAAAATATTAGAGCTGAACTAGGGTTTGTCACTGTCGTGTTGGTATTGGTTATGATTATGAAGGTAAAAGTACGTATTAATACTCATTACTCACACTATGAAAGTAAGTAGTAATTCACTCAATCGAATCGAATTCGTGAATAAAATACCTACAATAGTACATTGCACATTGTTCTGTTACCTAAGTGGTGAAAGCTTATTTAGAAGCAGAGTTATCCTTAAGTACCTACATCACCAATCAAAATATTCCCTCACGTCACTGTGCTATGAAACGAGCTCAATGCCTTTTTTCATGCAATTCTTTCGGTGATTATCAGTTTGAACAAGCGTCGCGTGCGACTGACTACCTACCAGGAGACCATTATGCGCTGCTCGCGCGCCAATTCTTAAACAGGGTGTCCACTATCTGGAAAGTCAGGGAAAGTCAGGGAAAAGTCAGGGAAGCTCTAGGTGGTCAGTGAAAGTCAGTGAAATTGATGGGCCACCTGGAAAGTCAGGGAAAAATTACCTTTTTCTAGCATAATTTTTAGTACTTTCCCTTACTAGTAATACTTATTTTTTACGTGAAATACATAAGTCATGAAATAAAATCTCGTTTAGTTTTGGAATATTTTTGAGTGATGCTAACTATTATATAATAATTATACGATTAAGTTTTTTAAATCTACGTGAATTAATAAAATATGACAGATGAAAAAAAATTGTAGGAATTCCAAAAGATTAAATAGATCCAAGACTCAGCTGGTAAAATTATGGCTCGTATATACAGATTGATGCAAAAGAGGGTGACTCATCTCACCAATCAAAACAAATTTAGTTTAAAGACTTTTTGAAGTTTGTGATAAAAAATAACGTTTTGTTGGTGCAGACGCGCTGCAGCCCCGCTCATTAACTGACTTTGAAAAAAGGAGGAGGTTCTCAATTCGCTAATTATTATATGCGTCAGCGAGACCGCATACGCTGCCTCCGCGCGGCATCTATTAATCAATAATATATTTTTTTACTAATTTAGCAGAGCAAAACAAACTTTATTATATTTTGTACTGCATGTTTAATCAAATTTCATTAAAAAATACTTACACAACTAACAACTTTGTCAGGCAGGAGAGAGCCATACAAAAAAAATTGTTCTGTTTCAATTTCTATTTCAGTTTCAATTTCTACTTCGATGGTAATCAGTCTAATTTTGGTCAGACCATTAAACTAGGCAGTATAGCAACTTGCTGCAAGGCGGATGCATATTTTTTGTGGAAATTTTCAATATTCGCACAAAAAAGTTGTTTAGAATGACCTAAGGCCTAAGAGGAAACCTCGAGAAATAGGTATGTAGTAAAACATTTGCTATCGTTTGTGTACTCATGCCCCAGGGCCCGGGTGCTAAGTATAGAGATAAATGCAGCTCGTGACTGACATAGGTACTTTCCTTGATAAAATTTCGGGAGAAATCGTTATTCACCAAGTAAATATTAACAAATCTTTTTGATTTTGATGTCAATCGCTTCAGAATAATATATTCTAGAGATGTAGGTTTCGTTTTAAAAATAAACATTGTTTTTGTTTAACGGCGCAGTTTTGATCACAAAAATTGCGTTGCTTGAGGTGCCTATAAGTTTAATCTATAGAAAATTTAGAGAAAAAAAACTATAAACCTAGTAATTTATTCACACACTCACGCCTTGTACTAATGCACTCCCTTGCAGGGTAGGCAGAGGTGCATTGCTGCACCCACTTTTCGCCAGATTGTTATGTTAGTCCCAATGTAATAGGGGGCGGGCCTATTGCCATTTTACGGGCACATCCAAGACCCGAGATCAAATATCTGTGTTTAAACAAACATCTGCTCCAGTCGGGAATCGAACCCGGGACCTTCGGCTCAGTAGTCAGGGTCACTAACCACTACGCCATTCGGTCGTCTTAGTAATTTATTGTGTCTTAAATATCCTAAAAAATCATGGAGATTCGATAATATTTAAAAGTTGAAGAACGTTAGTGTGTGTTAAGTGCTATACTTCCCTCTTAATATACCATTTTTGCCGACCCTGTACACATATTTTACGCAATCGAGTTTTAATAAGTGTCAAACCAATGAACGCAAAACTTTAAAATCAAGATTTTGTCTTCAAATTACTTAAATTAGGTTTATATTTTGATCTTTGGTCAGGGAAATTTTCTGAAACGGTCAGGGAAAGTCAGGGAAAAGTCAGGGAATTTTTTGGAGCATTCTGAGTGGACACCCTGTTAAAGTTGGAGAGCCATTGGTCAAAAGTAATAAATTTTTATTTGTTTTTCTATTGGTCAAAACTCTCGTCTCTCTTTTTATCTTCTTTCTATCTTTGTTTAATAATGGTTTAGATAAGATAGTGCCTATGGGATACCAGAATCAAATAAATAAATTACCTGAAACTAGCTTTGGCAGAACCCGATCGTTGGGAGATATGATTAATTAGTAAGTAAAGTACACACACCTGCATTGACCCGTGTGTTGCGCTCGCGATTAACAGAAAATCAGTAGGTAGGTATGAATAGGAAATACGTAATTCTTCTAACTAGATCAAAGAAGTTCCGCGGCGCGGCGCGGCGGCCGGCAGCGTCAGGCGGCGATATCAAAGCCAAGGGCGGCGGCTTTGACAAATGCACATTTTGTTGTTATTTAGGTACTTTGATTTAGTCACATTGCAAACTTTTAAGCATACACAAGTGTAGTGTAGACTACTATAGACTGTGTAATGCTTTTACATATTTCTGTCGTGAAATGTTTGTTGTAAAGACAGTTTTTAATTTATTTAGTACCTACTATGGAAGAAATAGGTAGGTAAATTTATTGTGCGTTAAAACCAAGTGATAGTGGGTAAGTGTGATTGTGTTTTGTGTTTATCAGAATATTCGGGATGTTGGATGTCGCACGTAAGTACCTACCTAGTTACACGATTAATTTGATTCTAGGCTGTAGTAGGCAATTGTAGGTACCTATGACGTAAATTATCTTAGTTTTACATTTCCTGAACACTACATGTAAGCCCTTACTTAAATGTAGCTAAGTTCAAATTCTGTTGTGAATTAGTTTTCCCTACTTTTAGGGAAAAGAGAAAATGGGGTAAAATGGCAATTATTCAAATTTTGTGCATGATGTCCTAGTAACAGAGACAGAGTTCATTGACATGTAGGTCAGTGGGTCTTGTAATCAGCTGTTTTAGGGTTGTTAGACCACTTTTTTTCTGCGTGATTTTTTGAAACTTCAATCGTCAATAACTCGAAAACGGTAAACTTTTTTGAAATTCTGATTTCAGTTTCGGGCTTAGATATAACATGCTGCACATGCTGGTTTCGGCTTGATATACCCTTTTTGCAACACCCTGTATATGATCTGAATCCAGAACAATCAATCTACTATTGTTAACTCCCCTGTGAGTTTACAGGTTTTACAGTAACGTTAAGAGCCTGTTTCACAATGTCTGGATAATGGTTGTTTGTAAGAAAAATGACTTATCCCACAGGTTTATCCAGACATTATGAAACAGGCCCTAAGGTATAGGTACGTATATCTACCTAAAGGCTTTGAAGAAAGTAAGTAATAAAAAAAACGTAGTAAATTTGTGACTTCTATAATTTAGTCGTCTGACTCTGACTTCTGTAATTTACCTACTAAATTACAGAAATCACAAAGATTTTTTTTAACAATCTCACTCTAACTAAACATTTACTTACTTACTTTAAAAGGAAATTAAGTTCCATAGTACCTACTTAGAATTACCTAGTATACATACAGTAACATAATAATATGTAGATAGTAGATCGACCTTATTTACCTATGCATTACCTACTTCAGGACGTGTAGAATTAACTACATACCTACATTACATAAGTAAGTAGGTACCCCTATCACATATTGAACACCCATCACACCCAAATACACACCATATCCATTATCCACAGGTAAATTCACTCGATTCTTGAGACAATAAATTGAGGTTTAAATAAATAATTGTGAAAATGCACAACATTTGCTATTCAATTTAGAAAGGAAGGAAAAAATTATGAGCCAGAGAGAGTATCTGAATAATACATTCCCCGATAAACGTGACCACTCGACTCCATCGGATCGCTATTTGCAATTCATTTGTAGGTATTTTTATCTAAAAGTTCGAGTAGAAATCTTTATTTCTTTCATATCTCAATGTTAGAGCTTAAAGCTAGCATTAGGAATAATGATAGCGACGTGCATGTATACCTAGGTATTCAAACTAGTTACTATACGTACTTACTCCTTATTTCTAAGTTTAATGGTAAGTAAGTACTTAAAAAATGCTTCTCCATTATAAGTTAGTTAATGATTCTGCTGAATCAATGATGCGAAGACTAACATCGTGACCCCATCGATGGTATGAAGGTACATGTACACGTACATGGAGTCGTGGTACATGTCACGGTTAGGATTTGAACCCGCGTTCTGTATTGTTAGAGCGCGTTTGCCTGAGCTAAGTATGCGGTATGTATGCCACACATCGCTCCATTCAGAAGTTTAACAGAAAATAGAGATAATCTTGGGCAAAATAACTTTGAGCCTATTGATTATTGATAATTTAATTTATTTTGCTATTTGCGAGATCCTTTAAAATTGGCCTAAGTTAGAATAGCCACCGTTTGTAGCTAAACGGCCATAACGACAAACCTTACCTACCTAGCTGTCACTGAACTGAAGTCTAAAATAACGGAAATCATCAATTTAAGTCGTACCTTAAATTAATCCAGTGTAAGAAAATATCAAATGCACAAGCCCAAAATAGTGCCCTTATTTCACGTAAGTACCTACCTGGCTGTAAAAACTGTACTAATCCTTATTCTAAGGTTGACCCAATGTTAGGTATATTTTGTAGTCTATGGTACGATTTTATTTTTTCTTTCCCGCCATTCCCGCTTTTTTTAAAACTTTATATTTGTAATTTTAGTTCAATTTAATTAAAATTGGTCTTCTGTAAAGATAAAATATAAAAATTAAATCGTGAATATGTTAGCGCCAGAAGACCAACAAATTGAAATATGCCTTTTAAAGTCAAATCTAGAAGAGATTGAAAATGATTTGGTTGTTCAGGTTGGTAACAAAATAAATTAAATTCTCAATAATCAATAGACTCAAAGTTATTTGGCAAAAGATACTGTTATTATGTACTTACATATTGTAGGTACCTAAAACATTTTATCTACTGATCATGATGATGAAATCTGATGTGCAAATTTTTCAGCGTACAGCTTTACCTACATTAGATGTTGAGAGCGAACAGCAATATAGGGAGACTATGAATGCATTACGCATTGCCCGCACCATCAATAGCGAAGTAGAAAGACTGAAACAGGAAAATGGTAAGTCTCCATAAATTCCATAATAATCCCTCACACACTAACTTAAAAGCTGCGGTTCGTGCCCTTTGACCGTGTTGAAGTAGGTAGATATCCATAAATTAATATTGAAATTTAGTAATTAATAATTTAGGGCCCTCTATTGTTAACAAGTTGTTTGAGAACAATTCACTAAATTGTAGTTGTTATGTTCCTGTTATGTAAGTCAGGTTCTTACTATGGATTCGGTATGTACCTAACTTTACCTAATGTTACCTTTTGCCCATTACACTAGATTCAATATAAATGATAAGTACAGTGCCACAAACTTATCTGTTCCGGTGACAGCTCACATAAATGTTTAATATTTCTTAATTCAATAAGATTTTAAGTTTGCTCGTATTGTTAATTCGCTCTTGCGGTGTTAATAAACCCATCTAATCTTTTACAATATACAATTCATTAGTGAGTAATAAGATATGGATCAATTTAGTTCGGTCTCACCGGAACAGATAAGTTTGTCGCACTATAAGTACCTTTTGTGCCGTTAATACTTATTGTTACATTTCCAGGCCTCTAATAATACGATATTTAATTTAATTACTAAAGTTCATAGAGGAACTTAAGCATTTAGGTTTTATGATTCGTGAAATGGTGCCACATTCTCACACTAAAGTAGCCCCGTGTCATTTTCCAAATACTGTGTCCCCACTAACGACCCACTAACTTTGATATTAAAGTTCAACTATTTGAATGAGATGAGAACAAAGTCGAAGTCAATAATGACTTTTGTTTCAGTTCGCCTTATAGCTAAGCGTATGCAACTTAAGCGGCAATGCGAAGAGGCTGCTTTAGCCGTGGAAAATTCCCGGGAGAACAGAGATAACCTACTGCAAATGTTGACTTTGGAAGACAAAGAGGAGGAAGAACTAATGTAACTATGTTTTATTTATGTTGGACTTCACCGAACGCTGTTATAGCTAAGTTAGAAATAATGGTCCGCAAGTCAGTTTAATATAAGAAACAATATGAATTACTATGACTCTGAGATATCAACTGTGTCTTGGCATGTATAGCCTGTTAAAAGTTCAGAATTTTAATTCATTTATTTAGGGACCTCTTAACTTAATCCTATAATTTCATTACACATTACCTTAAAACCTTATAACGAATACTGAACCCAGCAGGTGTCATCACTCGTTGGTTTCATCTGAATTTAGTAAGTGCATTATTAAAGTTAAAAAAGTTTGAAGAGTTAGCCAGTGCCTACATGCTTATTCTAGGAAAAAATTAACACCTGTATCCTCTCTGTAAACTATGTTGACAGTAGTAGGTATTGAGTTAAAGTTAATCCGAATACGTTTACTAACGTGCTAATAGTTTTAGTTTAACCCGTTTATATGCACTTATAAAATTTCACTCCCACCCGGCTTGCAGTGCAGCACTAAAAGTTAAATTGTTTTGGTGGAATGCGAGTGATGTGATGATGGATGGATACTAATAACGTATTAGGTAGGTCTAGGTGCTATTAAAATTAATAATTAATCTATGTAGAGGTATTACAATAATTAATATAATTATGTAGATACTAATCACTAATTAGATAATCTATCTAGAGTCTAGAGGTAGGTATTATACCCGTAAGTATTATGTATGTTTAAATACTTACCAGCTTTTATGCGAGGCTAATGTAAACTTAATATAGAGGTTCTGTAATTACGTAACTTTAAATGTGTTACTAAGAGAAGTAAAGTACTTACTTACCTAAGTATTCTTTTTTTTACGTGACTTCGCATGTAATTATTCCTCCTGTTTAGTTATTTTATAAAAGTAATTTTGTTACAGACGAAAATATGAGGATTCCTTACGTGATAAAGCTGAAAGATTCAGAAAGGCTCGTGTTTTCTATGTAAGTACACAGGTACTATTTATCCTACCATAATGTGAGAGGTAATATACAGCATACATACATACCTAAGTATACCTACACAATATGTGGTAGCATATAGTTACAAGGGCGTACCCAGGATTTCAGCTAGGGGGGGGGCAGCTCATACCTGTTCCGAGATGATGGTCGGTCGGGTATATTGAAACATTATAGATAAAAGAATATTAAATCAAAACATCTGACTAAAAAGAAAAGATACTTTGTTTCCAACACTTCATATTGCGCACAGTAAGTAACACGTTTTTAATGCCCACTTGTAAGGAAAATTTACGTTTATTTTATCTTCTAGGGGGGGCAGCTGCCCCCCCCTGCTACTACCTGGGTACGCCCTTGTATAGTTATAAAGCCCCATCCACACGCTTGCTGTTTGTCACAAACACGGCAAACAGCAAGCAAAGTCCCAAACACCAACCACAATCACCGAACACAAACAGCCATCCACATGCTTGGCGAACGCTCATAACATTCCGAATCGGCAAACACGGCGGACGACGAGCTATTACTTTCGGGTTGACATATTTTTATTATATAAATTAAAGCAAGAGAAAGAAAAAAGGAAAATAAGAAGAAAGCAAAGACGATGGTGGGATAATAATAATAATAAAAAATAAAAACTGACTTCTTCTTTTTAATTATTATTTTATTTTATAGTTTTTAGTTTATTTGCAATAATTTTTAATCAAAAGTAAGATGCAAATGATACCAAAAAGTCCTACTAATCAATACGAATCATTCAAGCGTAAAACACGAGGTAGTTGCTATATACCGTTGAGGAGTTCCCTTGACTGCCTTCCGTTTCCATCATCAGATCAGCTTAAGGTCACCATCATATTTTTTTGTTATAAGAACTATATTTATGTTCTTAATTTCATTAGAATCGGTTAATATGTGTCCAAAATGGAAATTCATACCCTGTTTTTACCCCTTTACCCACCCTTAGGGGTAAGATAAAATTCTGAAAAAAATGGGACCACCTGGGAGCTCAATACAACAAAAAAATAATTTTCAAAATCGGTTCATAAACGGCGGAGTAATCGGTGAACATACATACATAAAAAAAAACCCGACGAATTGAGAACCTCCTCCTTTTTTTGAAGTCGGTTAAAAATACATAGAAATCGTACAATGTACCTACTGCTTTATTTGGGCTTTAATTTGTTTTATATTTTTTATTTTGATAAGCCTCCAAAAATTACAGAATCGTAGGTGCTGATCAATCAGACATTTTTACGCTTTGCACGCCAACGAAAAAGTGTAGCAAGTTGATACGTCCGCCTCCCGCAATGCTAGCGCGCATACTGACCGCTGCCAGACGTGTGGATACGTAGCAAACTGTTTGCCGAACATCCTTTGATCTGGCAAGAAAAACCGACACCGATGCCGAACACTGGCGAACACAAACACAAACAGGCAAACAACGACAAACACCCATCCACACGTCAGTGTTTGCTGTTTGCTGTTTGCTGTTTGCCATTGTTCGTCAAGCGTGTGGATGGGGTATAATAAAGTAACAAGAACTTTAAATTAGTGGTCTAGTGATAGAACCTTCGCTTTAATATCTGAAATTCCTACGTAATAGGTTTCGAAGCTGAGGCCTACCTGATACATTGTTATACCAACCCAAAATTATTTTTAAGTATACACATATTTTGTATCATCACAGAATGAGGAAGAAATGAACAAAGAAATTGAAGGTATAGAAGCGACGAATGCTGATTTGTTGAAAGAAGTAGGCGCAAGAGAGAGGGCAGTGGATCAAATGTATCTACAACTCGATGCAGTTACGCCGGACGTCCCAAACAATATCCTGGACATTGTGTAAGTCATTTTGTAATAATTTTACCCTGTTTCTGGGGTCTGTTTCACAATGTCTGGTTAGTGGCTACCTGACGGATAAAATACATGCTGTCACTCTCTGTTATTATTTTTTAGACAGTGACAGCACGTATTTTATCCAACAGGTAGCGACTAACCAGACATTGTGAAACAGGGGTTTAGTGTAAAATCAGAGATGTCATACAGGTAAGTTTGTCATTGCGCGGTGTGGCTCGCCTTGAAGTTGCAGGGGGGTTATCTATAGGTATGACGAAAAACTGAGTTGGCGAGCCACAACTCTATCCCGATGGCACGACAGCTCTCGATCGTTCGTTTTTTGTATAGATATAGATGTACTAGTTAATTTCTGTTGTATAGAGTAACCCTCCCGACTCCAATCTCGTTGCATTAAACATACTGATTGCGTAACAGCTCTCTGAAACTTCGTCTTTCATCAAGCAAGGGCAGTCCTGCAGGTTCTAATCTTCTGGCATGTGCAATTGTGCATGTGCAGTCGATCAACTTCATTAGTTAGCTCTAAGCGGTTTGTTAGTTTAACAAGGTCCAAAAGTTACTTATAAAGTTGACTATCTCTGTGAAATAAGTACCTGTGTAAGTAGGTATACTTAATCGCATATCTGACATCTATGTAGATTCTGGATCTATCACACCTAAAGTCTGTTTTTATCAATAGAACGATACGACGGGACAATCGACTGTTGATGAACCGTGAAACTTTACTAGTTTGAGTATCGTCACGCTAAGAAGATATTGCTGGTAATTTAAAAATACCAGTATCAATGCCGTCAGCGTTTATCAAATGTTAATGTTCAGCGGTAGAATACCAACTGTAGGCTGAAGTTGCAGAGTAAATTATATTAAATTTCCTATTACAGTGGAAAATCTGAATTGGAAATGAAGTTGAAGGAGCTCACGGATGAATGCGGAGGTCTGGAGGAAAAACGCAGCCAGCTGCAGAAGTCACAGATCAGGAATATTCATTTCCGACGCGCCACGGAAAAAATGCATAAAGATTAACTTGTCATCTCTGATTTTGTTTGTTTAATGTTTATCTTTTTTTGTTCTTCTCTCATTCGTTTTGCCGTGTTAAAAGGTTAAAAGCAAAGGAGGGACTTGATTTGAGTAAAGGTTAATCTAAAACATTTTCGATTTTAAATAACATTGGCACAGTATTTTCTTGTTTGTAAGATCTCAACTACTCTTGATGGACTTTTTTACTTGTTTCACTAATTAAAATGTTTTTTAAAATAACATGTATTTTTTTTAAGGAAATAAGATATTTTTTTTTGTTTTTAAAGGGTATGAAAAGCTCTAATTAGGTTTTTGTTTATTTCTTTCCTGTTGACTGTTAAATAGTTCGTGAAATTCACGTTTTCCTACACAGCGCGACTTAGCACTTGGCCGTAAGGCCATGAATTGCATTAGGTAGGTATTTGAAATTCTTCAGCCGTTGGTAGGTATCCGTAATTTTTTAAATTCCACTGGAATCCCCCACAACATTTTTCGTAGATTAAAACATTCTTTTACATCCGCAGGTGAATAACTAACCCAAAAGTTTAGGAAATTTATTCAGGGCAAAATAACCTTTCCATACCTACTCTTTCAGTAAGGACGTCTACTTTCATCTAAAACACTTTTTCAACCATGTTTGTTGTTGTTTTTATTGGAAAAACAATGCTGCTCTGGCAAGAATAATAAGAAATTAGATGGATACCTCTACTAGGGGCTCTTGGTGCCTAAACTGAGTAAAAACCTACAAACAAAAAATAACGAGTTTGACAGAAAAACATTCATCCAAATTCTTACTATTTTTTCCTTCTACTTCAGCATTTTTTCCATTACCTACTACAAATGCCGACTACAGAGTGTTGTGGAGCTCTTCAGCATAGGAATAGGTAGGCAATAACGGACAATAGTTAATGATGGTAAAGCTTTGAGTAAGGTGATTTGATTATAGGTAGGTAGAAGTAAAACAGAAAGCTTACCTATAGTGCTTGTAAATATAAAGATTATTAATGGTAAGCGAACTACTTATAATTTTCCTGAATAAATAATAAATGAAAGTAGGTACTGAAGCGTTATATCAAAGTGAATACAATGCCTTGACTCGACACTTCCTTTGTTGGCTGCATTCCAGGTTCACCATACAATTTGTTCAGTTTAACTTGTCACCTAATGTCCTATTCACTCAGAAATAACCCTGCAAATTTTGCTTAATCCGCCGACTGATATACCAACAAGTACCGTGAAAAAGAGTAAAACAGTTATGTGACAAGAGATAGTGAACAGACCGTATTGTAGAACAAAATACAAAAGCTGCCCGAAAGCTGTATGAAAAATGAAAAATACAGGTCCGTCCAACCAGCACTTAGACGTCTTTTTTATTTTTATAACAATATTTATGTTTTCGCTTGAAAGAACGTTCGGTATTTGTTTATTTCGTGTTAGAAAAGAAAATATGTTTGTGAAAATAAGCAGGAAGTTATGTAATCGGTTATGAAATGTTTAGTTGTAACAACTGTTGTACCTAAGTAAGAAATAAAAGTCTGAAGAATGGTGATTGATTGATCACGATTAGTTATTTATAAGTAATATTGACTTAACTGCATACTATAACATTACATTTTATTATAAGGTAGGTAGGTATATCCTTTAACAACTTCTTTCTTCCTAGGTACACTTCACCAGTCAGACATTTCTCTACAAGTTATATCTTCAAGTAAATACTATTTAAGAAATATCATAAATTATACTATGCTAATGTTTCTTCAACGGCACATCTGGATAGGACTTCGGTCTGCCAGACTTGCCACTATGATACGCGTTCTGCACTGCACTCACGACGGCCGCCCCTTCGAGAAACCGACCCTGGAATAATAATGAATTTATTTATTAATTATTTTAATAGAAAATATTTTCTACCAGCCAACCTTCAGCGGTACATAATGTACACGATCAGATATTTGCACCACATAGTGTGGTGTAATGTAAGTACTGTATGAGCTTAGAGGGGTCAGAGTTGAGAGGAAGGAAAGTTGAGCACACAGCTAGCGTAGGTTAGGACAACCTAAGATGAAATATTAGTTACCAAAATCGTCTAAATATAATACCTGCTATATTTAGTCGATTTTGGTAAGTAATATTCAATCTGTGATTTAGGTAGGTCTTGGTAGTCTTTGTACAATGTTATTCTCCCCAGGGCTGACACGTTCGATAGAACATTTTAATAGAAATTTTGTGTAGAAATTTTATTGACGACCGAATGCTGTATAGTGTTGACTAACTACTATGCTTCCCTGACTGCTATGCCGAACGAAGGTCCCGGGTTCGAATCCCGTCCGGTGACATTTGTACTCGGCACTTTCGTATTAATATGGAAGTAATATTGTGTAAGTTTATATGTATTTGTTTAGACATTATTTAGAATTATCAGTTATCAGATACCTGATGATTACAGGCTATTCCTAGCTTGGGATCGGACGGCCATTTAAAAAAAAGTTTTTCTCGATCGATATGTCATTTGTTGACTGTAATATTGTTTTAACTGTAGCTGCTAGGTACCTAGTACAGAGCCTTTATAAGTTTCCGTTTTGGGAAATTGCCATTTAGCGGAGCGATGTTGTTCTTTAGCGAACAAAGGACTGTGCATATTAAGGTAATTTGGATAAGTAGGTAGGTAACTAGGTAACTCAACTTTTTCAATTCAAGGTTTAAGAATGTTTTCGTTTGGAATGGGTACTTATGTCAGGACTTTATGACAGTATGGTGTGGTCACGTCAGTAGGTATTTAAATTCTCGTTGGGTGTGGTATGGTATGGATGGATGATAGGACCTATACCTATGTATATATAATTGTATAGGTACTAAGCTGAAAGTACATACCACTCCATTCTTAATCCTAGTAGTCCAGGGTGGTCGACTGGTCGTAGTGACGGCTTGAAGCGGCGGGTGACATTCGACAGAAGACCATTGAAGAATTATGGCGATAGTCACAAGAACTAACACGAATCCCGACCGCATGTTGGCTAGGCTCCTCGAATAATGGACAGTAACTGAAAGTAGTTCTCAAGTTTGGCGCCTTTTATATGACATGCCACGGTTATAAGGAAAACACGCGCCTATAAGTGCTTACCTATCCAGATTTTTTACGAACCGCAACGGTTGGTCGATACCTGCTGAAGTAATGAAATGTTTTCATATTTTATTCCCATAACAGGGATTAATTTAATTTAAAAGGACGCACCAGCTTACATGAAATTAAATCTGCATTATTCAGAGGAACCGCCCATACATTTAAATATTAAATGAATCCCAGTTTCAGTGTCCACACGAAATCTGAAAAACACGTGTAATATATTAGTAAGTATTACCTACTACATTATGAGTATTAAACTATTAACCTTAATTCTCGTAGGAACAGGGAGGAAAAGATCCATAGGGTTCAAATCTTCGAGTTAGCACAGGTGTTAGTGTTATATCTATGGAAGTATACTCGAATAGTTTCAGTCTATTGTGTTTTTTGGGCCAATAAAGACGCGCTTGTCGTGACATTTTCTTTTTTATCCCGGGATTTCCCAAACGCATTTTTTTATCAATAAGCACAAACAAGCAACGCTCTGTTAACTTTACTACATTTGCTTGGTACTTTTATCTTGATCTCCTCGTTAGAGGATTAAGTTACTGTTGCGCAAACGTATCCTGATCTTGAACCTATCGGTATTGCTAATTTTTGAATTAATTACCTACATTTCGAAAAGGTAGGTAGGTATAAACAGGTAGGTATTCAACAAAAATATATTTTATTTTTACTTTTTTCTTCACTAACAGGTAAGTTACTACAATCACTACATTCTACGGAAAAACAATATAAAACCCATAATATTACATTATGCGTGGTTACGTGGATTCCTTACTTAATTTAATGTGGCGGAGCACGTATTATTCGCCACGCGCGAAAATATGAGTCAGTATTGCTGTACAGCGAGCTTAAACATATTCTAGTCACATCTCACATCCTAATGATATTAATTCTACCGTTGTTGATGGTAAAACATCGGGAAGTTTTACTTGCCGGACAATACCTGGGTTTTTGGCTTCGTGGGTAATTGAAAATAGGGAAATAGGTCTGCAAAATATGGTTTGCGAAATGGTAGGAAGGTATTTGCCTAACCCTTTCATATCCGCTTCCTTAGAGTGAAATTTGATAGCCTTCGTTTTTGTTAGTGAGTATGTACCGACATGCTATCATAGTCACTGATAAATTGATACCCCGCCAACGAGTTCTATTTATACTTATCAGGTTAAAATACAATACCTAATATACCTAGATCTTACACTTACATTGTATTTTAGCGTTTTTGACAAATAATATTCCCTTTTACTGGTTATAGTCCAGAAATTTCATACAAATCAGTAGTCTCGAGCCGGGTTAGTTTCAGAACTATCTTTAGTCCCCCTTATGGGGGATTATGTCTAGCAGTGGACGATTATTTGCTGCTTATGATTCCAAAATAATTAAGTATATCTACAGTTACTTCAACCCACGACCTCATAATTTGCTACTAATAATCGAATCAGATTAAAAGTAACCAGTGCAGGTTTTCCCACGATGATAAGCGGATCGGGTAACCCCATGTTTACAAACATTCATTCGTTAAAGTAATTTAATTCATATAATTTTATCTATTACTTATTCGAAATTATCAGCTTGAGGTTATTAAAATAAATTATAAGTTCTTTAGGTAATCATCACCATTATCAGCCAAACATATGTCTCTACCAAGGAGCCACTAGTGGAGCCAATACTTGGTTAAGTACCTATGTACCTAAGTATAGGGTCGTCTGTCCAACGGGCCGCAGGCCGCAGGGCGACCCACGCTACGCTTGCCTATTCGTGGTCTCCACTCGAAATTATACTTTAGTTATGGTTATATAATAATACCTATATTGTTATAAGTAATCGTAGTTTTATTTTATTCAGTTGGTGTATACCTTCTGCTAATATTTCCAAAAAAATTTGGATTGTAAAGCAAGTCAGCAGTCGATTCTTAGTATTCTCAACCTTTATGATAAATATTTATTAGCAATCTAATTTCCTAAGTATTAAGTTCTTGTGCTGGTATAACAAATTCATCACGTACTTTGTGTTCGACTCTTGGGTAAATCCGACCACAAACTTTAAACAATAACACGGGAATATCCAATATCGAAATAGATTGAACCACAGTGACCCAGGAAAATGCAGTGATGATAAGCTCAGAGCGAATTCGCTTGCGTTAAACCCCAGTCCGTTATATAAAACGTCCAGTATTTTTGTCAGTAGCATCATTCAACCACGAGCAGTCACTGCTTACAGTCGTGTCCTCCCGAGTAAAGTCGCGTTCAACAGTAAATATGAGATTCTTCCACTTTTTGATGCTGGCTCTGGTGGCCATGACGCTGCTGCTGGGCGGCTCCCATGCCGCGCCCAAGGTCAACGTCAACGCACTCAAGAAGGGCGGCCGTGTCATTGTAAGTACTCAAATTATAACACGCCACGTCCTCCAACTTTCGGCTCTTAAAATGCTCATAAAATCCAACTTTTTATGAACTGTATTCATAGAAATAAAATTAAAATTATATTTATTTTGTTTCCAGAAAAAAGGTCTCGGTGTCATAGGTGCGGCGGGGACGGCGCATGAAGTGTACAATCACGTGCGGAACAGGAACCAGGGGTAGACAGTGCCAGAAGTAGACAGTGCCAGGGGTGGACACCATCAGGGATGGACGCCGTCGGCAAACGAGGTCTACTTACCGTATACCCTGACGTGATGGTCTTTAGTATTATTAAAGGTTGATGTGCCTATGTTGTAAATATGTTGATTAAGATACGGTATAATTAAAATAAATGATGTTCACAATATTTTACATTTCTTATTTCTTTTAGTGAGTACTTAATTAAATCCTAAATCTATGATCAGGGATTAAGCTTTAGTTTAATTCAGGGATCGGATGTCAGTCATAATAGCTAATTTATAAAGTACCTACTTACTAAGTTTAGCAATATTTTTACTAAAATTGATTACATAAGTAATACACACGTATAGTGTAGGCTTTTTGTTAGTGGAACTTTTTTTCATTTATAAACTTATGTAGTTACTTACAAACATTTATTGTAGTAATAGTAGGAAGACCTAAAAATTTTATTATTTACTAGATCGTACGAAGATCGAGTATGTAATAAAATTATCGATAGGCCATCATTCGGAAAATAATTAACAATCTTCCAAGCCTTATGACGAAGGTCTTGCTTGAACCAGTTCGTCCCACCGATGATGTCCGGCGAAAATGGACGACTCACGACATCCTATCCCAAATAAAACCTACGTTTCCAGGTCGATGCAACTTCATGAAATGTGCCGATCCACTGGACACTGGCCAGCAAGGTGTTTTCTCTAGCGACAACAAACCACTGTCAGAGAGCCTACCCATAACCTGGACATATCCCGCCTTGGGTGACCTGGAAGTCTTTGAACAAACATCCAAATCAGGTCTGTCGTATTAAGAACAATATGGCCAGGTCGGGATTCTCGGATTCTTGGATGCATTGTGTTGGTGGCCCAAATCTTGGCATGTACAATTGTACATTGTACAGTGTACACTCCCGTACAATGAAAAAGTTCCAGTGACATATGGAACGGCAATGGCAGGAAGATCTTTTTCATTTCTCGTGAGTGTATTATTTAGCGACGTTGTTAGTTATTGTCGTCGACACGATAAGAAAAATAAGATGAGAAGAGAATGAAAAAGAGGTGCTGGAACGTCGACGCGACGCTGAAACTCATTATGTTTGCCCTTGAAGTTGGTTACCTGAAAACCCATCTTAAAAGCCTACCTGTTCTCTAGGTACTAGAGATTCTTACATTTTTCTGTATATATAAGTAGTCTAGGACTTCTAGTCCTAGAGAGTTCGGTTAGAGGTTCTATACTATTTGTTTAATAGTAAGGCTAGTGACTAGTTGGTAGTAGGGCATGCAATACCGCAATACCGGTATCCGTAATACCGGGATCCCGGACAAAATTCCCGCTTATTTCAATACCGGTATTGAAAGTTAATACCGGTATTGAAGTAATACCGGAATCGGACTTTTTAAGGCTATAAATAAAGCGATTAAGATTTAGTTAGCCTTGTGTTCCTATATACTGTAAAAGCGCACTTGTTTCCAACCGTTTAATGCAGTTTTCGGCTGCTAGAAATCTACTGTTGACCATGCGTAAACCGGCACCGGATGTAAAAAAATTATTTATTCTAAAATTTAAACTCTAAAACTTAATTCTCGTAAAAATCTACAACAAAATACAGAATATAATTGCATTTTCTTGTTTTATTTTGATGTATACGACCTTTAAACACAGTTTATGCCATTTAATACAAGGAAGTCTAATACCGGTATTAATACCGGGATCCCGGTATTGAGTTGTAATACCGGAACTCAATACCGGTATTGAAAATTGTTCCGGTATTGCATGCCCTAGTTGGTAGTGGTTGGATCCCTGGTTGAACCCCAGGAAAAATTGTTGTGCCATACCTATATCATCAAATAATATATCAAATATTAAACACTCGTGAGCAATGAAAAAGATCCATTTACAAAATGCCGACACTATAAAGAACTTCAATTTATTTTAACATTAAAATTAGTTTTTTTATTTTATTTGCAACTTTTTCGCCCTTTTCATGCTAAATTCCAATAGGTAGTTATGATTTTTTTTCAATTGGAGGCGCTTCTTGAGTTTACATATAAAAATAGTAATTCTATAGATTGGTAAAGTCATAAAAGATTACATTTAGGTAACAGGCCAGTAACTTTTTGAAGTTCATGAGTAAATTTATATGAATAAATACTTACATAGGTAGGTACTTATAAAATCTTTCGTCCTGAATTAAAGTCCACACGGAAAAACATTTTATGGCAAATTAATGTTCGAGGGCTACATGATTATAAAGACGTCTTAATCTTAAACAAAAACAGTTTTACTTTCACTGATAATAAGATGTATTCGTAACAATATCAAACTGAGAATTAAACCTGTGGCATGTGCTGTTCTGAATAAAACATGAGCATCGCACCTCGTACAACTTTAAGATTTGCATATACCGGCGCGTAAGTGTTTAAGTTATTCCATTTATACGCGAACGTTTCAGAAACACGGGTAAAACCCTACTACGAAATTATAACAAAAGAAAGGGAATCTCCATATACACTCGCGAGCAACCAAATCGACTCAAGCCTTCACGGCGCACATATACATTGATTTTCCTAAAACGATAAATGGTAAATATAAAAGTGATATGTCATTCGAAAGCTGAAGAATTAGGCTTTCAATTAAGATCAATACCATAAAAAAAAACTAAGCGCAGATTTAATGACGCATTTTAATTGCCCGTCAGTGTTAATTACCTCATTAGGAATCCACGCCTTGCGCTACCTGATCCCGCTATAAAACCTTTCCACATCCGGTGTACCTTATCAGTCGCTTGTTGCAAGTTGACCGGTACACATCTCGTTGCATTGTATTCCTTGTTTTCGCAAACCCATGGATACCACACCAGAAGAAGCTGCTCAAGTTGTTGCCTTGCTGCAACAAGGGTTAAGTCAGCGAGCAGTCGCTGCCCAGCTCCACTTGAGCCAGTCTGCTGTATCCCGAGTATACAGACGGTTCCAAGAGACTGGTGCCTTCAATCGAAGACCAAGAACGGGCCGCCACCGCTGCACTTCAGAGAGAGACGACCGCTTCATTGTCTCAACCTCGCTGCGCAATCGACACCTTACGGGCGTTGATGTGCAGCAAGAACTGAGACGTGTACGACAAGTGGCTGTCAGCGAGTGGACAGTGAGAAGACGCTTGAAGGAAGCCAACTTGACACCAAAAAGACCTGCATCAGGCCCCAAATTGACTGCAGGCCACCGACAAGCGCGTCTTCAGTTTGCTCGAGAGCATCTCGATTGGAGCATTGCGCAATGGCGGTCGGTCCTGTTTACTGATGAGTGCAGAGTGTGTCTGCATGGCAGTGACAGGAGAGGCCGGGTCTACCGGCGTCCGGGGGAACGATTTGCCCAATGTTGTTTCGCTGAAACAGTAGCATATGGCGGCGGTTCCTGCATGATGTGGGCTGGTATTTCTCTAGAGGGAAAAACCGCACTTGTTTTCGTGCCTGGAGGCGGCCGAGGAGGCGGGTTAACAGCTGATCGGTACATCACCGACATTCTACTCGGTCATGTTGTGCCCTATGCAGAATTTGTCGGTGAAGACTTCGTGCTAATGCACGACAATGCCCGCTGCCACACGGCACGAGTCAGTCGGCAGTTTCTGAGAGAGAAGGAATTGCGCACGATGGACTGGCCTGCGCTCAGTCCTGACCTGAATCCCATCGAACACTTATGGGACGAGCTCAAAAGAAGAGTTCGGGCCAGGAATCCAGTCCCTGCAAGCGTGGACGAGCTGAAGACAGCTTTATTAGAGGAGTGGGACGGCATTCCTCAGGAAACTGTCAAAAAGTTGATAAGGTCTATGAGAAACAGGCTGCAGGCTGTAATTAGGGCAAGAGGGGGCAATACAAAGTATTGATTTAAATAAATAAATTTTTATCTTAACATTTTTTGTTTAATTTGTATAATACGATACCCATACCCTTTTTTCCTAAATTCCCGTTTTTCCTACAATTGCGTTCAGACATCATTTATTTCAAAAATGATGAATGGATTTCAATAATAATGATATCAAATTAAAGCTGACATCTTAAGCTTTTAAATGACATATCATTTTTATTATTTCTATTCATAATTTTACTTGTATTAATGTATGTTTGCGCCGTCAAGGCTTGAGTCGATTTGGTTGCTCGCGAGTGTAGTAAAAATAACAATCCAATCGACCCAGGAAAATGTGGTGATAAAAGCACGATCTAAGTCGTATATAAAGTCCAGTATTTTGGTCAGTGGTATCATTCAACCACGAGCAGTCACTGCTTACAGTCGTGTCTTCCGAGTACAGTTGCATACAACAGTGAATATGAGATTCTTCCACTTGCTGATGCTGGCGCTGGCGGCCATGACCCTGCTGCTGGGCGGCGCTCACGCCGCGCCCAAGGTCAACGTCAACGCCCTTAGGAAGGGCGGAAGAGTTATTGTGAGTATAGATTTTATTACACAGGGTGTCAAAAAGGGAAAGCAGAAAGCAGAAAGCGAGTAAATATATGAGGGTCAATCAAAGCTTTTCAAAATAAGCGTTTTTTTAAACACTTTGTTGATCACTTTAACTTTACTATGTAGACATTTTTCACACTAACTACCAAAAGCTGTTGAATTAAAGTTATTAATGACGACGTGCTGAGTCACATCCTTTCGGCTTAAGTACTTCCTGAGATTCAACCTGAGAAATGTTAGAAACACAGCCAATGTATTTAGGTCAAGCTTTGTATGGGAGAAATAATGGCGAGTGATTCTGGGAAAAAATGTTTTCAGCGGGTACTTACATTTAAAATGCTTAATAAAAAGTTTTTTTAAGAAACTTGAGAACTTCTGACCTACCTAAATAATTGTTTTTTACTTTAAAAGGTACCTACTGTTATTACTAAACTATTGTTTTATGTCTATAAGAAACGTTCAGCGTTTCAATTTTGTCAAAAGCTCTTAGTGCGCTTCCACCTTTTTGAAAGTTAATGGCAAACAACGTTTATGTTTGTGTTGTGCTATACACTAGTATTGTATAATGCACTAGTGCACCTATCCTATAACGATTTGTAAAGATGAATGTTTTTTTATTTTCAGCGGAAGGGTCTCGGTGTGATCGGCGCGGCGGGGACGGCGCATGAAGTGTACAACCACGTGCGGAACAGGAACCAGGGGTAGACACCGCCGGGGGTGGACACTGCCAGGAGTGGACATCGCCGGGGTAGACATCACCAGGAGTAGACACCGCCATGGGTAGACATTACCAGCGCTAGAAACTACCAGGCTTGTTTATTCTTTAGTTAAAATGCATTTATAATTATAAAATGTTATAGAAATAAGCAAAACTTTACACATAAATGTATATTTTTTTTACCAAATGACGGTACGGTAAAAAGTTTTGGAAATTACATTTAATAAAAATAGACTTGCAGTATTAGCAGGCATTGATCATTAGTTTAATATTATTATTTATTAAAGTAAGAGTAGTACTATAACGGACAGGACCTAACTTAATGTTAAACACGTTGTTTGAAAATAAATAAATTGAGATAACTAAGTACTTTCATTGATTTCCAACCACCTTTCTATGTCATAATAATATAATACTATTATCGTGTTCCTTATGTTCAATTAACAGATAACACTTTTCGTGACTGATTTGTTTTAAACGAGACTGTACAATATTACAAAGAGGTCAAGCTAAGAATTTAACTTTTTGTACTCTATTGAAAACTACTACCATAGTAACTAATTGTATCAAAAATCTCTCTGAATTGTGTAAATTATAGCATACAGAGATCTTCTGATAAGCTACGTATTAAATAGTGCACTGTCCGTTTCGAAGCCTCATCCAGTCAACGTAACAACTAGGTATTTCATAGTTTTAAATGTGGCATAAAACTTTGCTTTTCTAAATGTCGCACAAAATAAATCATAAATAACGCTGTCGGAAGCTGAGTTCGCGCAAGTCCCTTGGCTCTCACTTATTTTCAAATTTGAGGACTATAATGGAAGTGAAACGTTAGATTTTATGAGCAGTAAATAATTTTATGGCTGTCATTAAAACTGAAATGCATGAAATATTGCCCCTGTATTTCCTCCAAACCTGATATGCTACCTGATATTTTCAATAACATTTTACCTTAATAAAAACTTACAATGTTATAGCCACAAAATTTTCTCCTAAACCTAGAGCTTTTTTTTCTGTAGGTATGATAAAATGAGGTAAGTATATTGTACACTCACGAGCAATGAATTGTACCTCTTACAAAAGGTCGACAACAATTAATGACCCCATTTTTTAAACATTTTATTTAGAATTTGATTAAGATATTTTCTTTTTTAGTTTCTTTACTTTTATTCTGAGTGATGTTGAATGTACGGACAGCTGCATAAGTAGCTATAGTCCAGTAAATAAATGACTCAAAATGAGATGTAGAGTGCGTGAGCAGGTAACTAAGCGATTCCTTCAGAAACTTGTTCAGGGGGCTTAGGTTGTTAACATACCAAAAGTCCTGACTCCTAGGTGATGAGCGGGGGGGAGGAGGGGGGGATAAAGGTACGAAATTTTGGTTTTTAGCTTATATCTCGAAAACGGTGCATCGGAGAGAAAAAAAATTATCTAATGAAATGAAGTTCTTAAAATTATCTAAAACTTTTATATCATGTTTTTTTTTCTAATTCCTAACCGTTTTCGAGCTATTACCCTCGGAAAAAGAAATTGAAATTTACAAGAAAAATGTATTCATGTCAAAACAATCATAAACATTGCATCATATTGTCTAAACCTATTCATAAATGAAAAAAATTAATAGAAAAGAAGTTGTAGATTTTTAAATTCCCTTTTAGAATATGCAACCCACCTAAAGTCAGGACTTTTGGTATGCTAACAACCTAAGCCCCCTGAACAAGTTTCTGAAGGAATCGCTTAGTTACCTGCTCACGCACTCTACTCCTCATTCCTTGACTGGACTACTATACACTTTTGTACCTTGTCAAACTGACTACATAACAAACCGTCAATGTTTGAATTGGCAGTTTGTGAGTTTGACAAGGTACAAAAGTGTACAACTACTTATGCAGCTGACTGTACAAAGTACATCAATTTTGCAGACGGCATCATTAAGCTAGTCTTAACTTGGAACTTTTTCATTGCTCCTGAGTTTATAAAAAGGAAGATCAATTCTCGATGAAACGGAATTAACCACTTACACACGGGTAAATCTCAAACTCGTATTGAGGTCTGACGCTCATGTTTTATTCACAACACATGGCTGGTTTAGCTCTCAGTTCGATATTGTGGTGGATTCATTATTCATTATTATTGTTTGTGAAGGTGCAAGTACGAGTACTGGGCACTGGACCGTTAGCTTCATAGCGCTCCGGACTTTGCTGTTTTTTAAGGCTGGTTGAGTTGCAGACTAGTGCGTTTCAGGACGTGAGGACTAGCAGTTGTAAAGGTTTGTACACACCAGTGCAGCGCCACAGGTTATGGCATATGGCACCGCGCACCGCCCGCCACTCCACAACGGGCCCACTGCGGCTTCGCCGGTGGCATGAGTGTAAAAGAGTCTTAATATGCAGATGAAAATGTAAACCTTTCGCCAAGAAAAAACAAGTATTAAAATGATTCCGGTGTCTCTTAATTCTGTAATTTTAGGTCAGATTTTTTCATTCGGTTAGTGTTTGATAAATGAAAAGGTAAATTATAGTAAAATAATATTTATTTAAATTTAAAAAATACTTATTTATTTTAGGAAATACATTGGGCACATTAATAATACAGTATACAATCATAAAGGCTAGTACACATCTACCAAAGGTGGCTATCCCTTGCGGTGTCTACCTCCGGCGGTGGCTATCCCTTGCGATGTCCACCCCCGGTGATGTCTATCCCAGACGTTGTCCACCCCTGGCACTGTCTACCTCTGGTGCTGTCTACCCCTGGTTCCTGTTCCGCACGTGGTTGTACACTTCATGCGCCGTCCCCGCCGCGCCGATCACACCGAGACCCTTCCGCTGAAAATAAACACATTTTCTTACTGATTTGATTAAATATTATGTTACAACATGTTTTTAATTATGTATAATATTATGTAGAAGTAACGTGACCTAAATTTTTTCCACGAAGAAGCAATACGCAATAATACTTATACTTATTCGTGAATTTTGATAAGTTTTGATTGACCCTCTCAATTCACCCCCATTCTGCTTACCATTATTTAACACCATGTATAATAAAATCTATACTCACAATAACTCTTCCGCCCTTCCTCAGAGCGTTGACGTTGACCTTGGGCGCGGCGTGGGCGCCGCCCAGCAGCAGCGTCATGGCCGCCAGCGCCAGCATCAGCAAGTGGAAGAATCTCATATTCACTGTTGAACGCGACTGTACTCGGGAGGACACGACTGTTAGCTGTGACTGCTCGTGGTTGAATGATGCTACTGACAAAAATACCCGACTTTATATACGCATGTGATGCTTTTATCACCAAGTTTATTTTCCTGGATTATTTGAATGAATTTTTACGGTATGGAGATTCCCTTTGCTAGTGTCTAAAGTCAAATTTGAATACATTTGGGTTAATCCCAGTACAATGATAACGTCGTGATTTGTGGTCAAAGCTATTTATCCCTAAGTTGTGGTTTCGTATATTACTTAGGCAGTATACCTATTATGCTATTAGTTTGTTACGAATGTTAAGCATGACAGATCTATTGCCTACCCAATTTTTCCCATACCCGATACCCGGTACATAATCCCATGTTAACATTGTGCTCTATGAATGCAAGGAAAGTACCAATAAAACACGTCAATTAACTAAAGGAAAAACTTTGCGATCAAATTACATTATAAGAATTAAGTAATATCGATGGAATACGTTGTTCTATGTATCGATGAACACGAGTGTATGTTAGCTATTATTAGCTAGAATATGATTGAAAAACCCACTCTTAATTAATCTTATCCAGAATTAATTTTCATCAACAGCATGTTCTTATTATATCGTGCATGTGTAAGTTTTCTTCTGTTATGGATATTAAATGTGCTTACTTACTTACACAAGATTACGCTATAAGATTGTTCTTACAACTTTTTTAATTACAAAGTTGTAAAAAAAGTCTTAATCTGGTGTGACGAGGGGCAGATTAAGTACCTACTTGCAAAAGTAATCAAACAAATAACATAGTTTAACTTTTGTTATCAGACTTAATACCCTTACTTTTCTGTAAACTCATACATGATGCATTGTTTTTGGACATACTCCAAATTTATTGCAAGTAAGTTAGGTTTTCATTTCATTCGGTCTTTTAGTCCTGACACTTAATGACCCCAATTTGAAAATAAAATATACCTACAGTATTTACAAACGTTCTTAGTTGGTAATATTCTGATGCGTTGTTAAATCTACTTGAATATTGCAGACGGCATCATTAAGCTAGCGTTTCCGTTTAGGAGTAATTTGGTGCTGCAATTTTTTAATTGCTCTTGTGGTCTTGAGTGTTTAATAACTATGCCGGAAAATAGTTAAGCTAATTCAGAAGATATACGTATGTCTATGTCATGTAAAAAATTACTTGCTACACATAAGATATACATACCCTAAGTATAGGTACCTAATTGTTGGTGTAGGGATTATGTAAAAATAAAATACTTTTACTTACAAGGAAAACATTTGATTGATAAGAGATGTGATCCAGAATCAATCAAAACGAATAAGTACAATACTGTATTGATGATTGATTGATTCGGCGATCCGACATTGACAAATTATTCATACGATGTCGGCAGCCAGTAGGCAAATACATTGCAATACTTATGAGTGAGTAGTCAAAACAAGAATGCGGGGTATAACGTATTATAATAATATACAGGGGGTTGCAAAATTCGCGTAACCAAGAAAGATTTTAAGAAAAGCATGAATATAACATTGACATATATATTTGAAATCATTGGAATATAATTGTTTTTCGCGATTTTTCATGTTCCAGAACGGAAGTAAATCAGGACGACTTACTCACTTTTTTGCCTTACTATACCACTTTTACAACAGTTTATTTATTTATTTCACAAAATCCACAGCACAAGACGAAATAATAGCTTAGGTATTATATAAGCCATACATAGGCCAATTACGGACTTACATTATACAAACGAATCACAATTACATCAGACAGAAAATAAAATATAAAAAATACATGCAAAATTTAGGTTACAATACAGGCACACAAAAAATTACAAGCAATTAAAAATTACAAGCAACAAAACATAAACAAAAATTCATTTAAAGTTGACGCATGTACCTATATAACACAAAAATAACCAGCATGTCATTTAGAAAAAAAAAAAAGAAAAAAAAAGTTAAGTTTCCAAAAATCTAAATTTTATGTAAATCAATAACTATCCTTGGCGAAAAACCATTCCCTTATTCTATTTACAAAGCTCATTTGCGTTAAATGAAAAATGACAAAGTCTGAGAACTGATTATTATAAGTTTTAGGTAGTCGGCAACTTATGGAGTTACTTGCGTAGTTTGTATGCACTAAAGGTAAGTATATTGAAAAGGCTTTTCGAGTATGACGTGTGCGTCTGTATAAAATGCAGCAGTGTGTATAAAAAACCATTATTATCATAAATTTCTGTTTTGAGACGAAGTTTGTGGTGTAGGTACTTATGGGTATGTATTTAATTATTTTTCTAAGTTATAATGGAAAGATAAATACACAAAGATACAGTCTCATTTTTGCTCGGTTTTAACTTTTATATTTCATAATAAATATGATAGCAACAATCATAACAATATCCTATAGCATCGAGCACTATCGCCTAATACCAACAGTTAATCCGGCACTCTAGCTGAATACTAACCGAGGGCCTAGTGCGAGTTTTACTCACAGTATGAGAAGTAAAAGTAAACGTGAAATTGCATGGCTCTGCGATAGTAAAGCTCGTGTACCGCTAGGTGGCGTTCGAGCGTTTTCAGATGTCCCGTTTTGGTAGAATGCCCTGTTTTTAAGTCTGAGTAGGGTTAATTACCGTTAGTCAGCACTATCAACAGAATTAAATATCTAAGGATACTTCCTGCCAGACCCTATAGCGCGAAGCAGAAACTCACACTTTTCGTTTCATTTTCAAACCCCAAAATTTGCTAAATCGAAAAAAAATACGGGGTGTAACACCCATCCTGTATATCAGTTCCTAGTCCATAATATTATCGTCTTATGTTCTGATTGAAATGGATAATGTTTTCAATTGGCATAAGTATATAATTATTGTTCACTTTTCTCTTCTCGAAAGGTATACAAACTTGCACTAGGCCCCCTGATCTCAGCTACGTGCAACGGACGTACATTTGGAGGTGGTTCAATAGAAACATTCGTTGCTACTGCAAAATTTTAAGTATTCAGGATTCAGTTAAAGCTATGTAGGCAATGCGGTACGAACTCAATTTCGGAGAAATGTTAGGAACTGTTACGTTTATGTAGTAGGAACTAGGAAGGGGATTTGGTCATTCTCTTTGTAGAAGAAAGTAGTGGGGAGATCAGAGGGAAGCAGTAGTTTTATAATATTAGAATAAATTAGGTAGGTTATTAACTTTTACAATTCTTACTACATGGTTATTTCATATACAGGGTGTTGCAAATACTAAACAACTTTTGTTCTACAAGTTTCGAAAATTCATGAAAAAATAATTCCTTTCACCCCCTTTAGGCTCAATATACCCTTTTACAACAGCCTGTATATTTTTTATATCGTATAATACGTACGGGGAATAGGTATATAGTTACATACTTTAAAATTGTATACAATTTAATTTTGTGTTCTATAAACTACAGGTATAAGGTTGCCTGTAAGAGATTGCTCTTAGCGATAAGGCCGCCGTAATTGTTAATTGTTCCTAGATAATAAGTTATCTTTGTATGTTTTAATTTATGGTGTTCAATAAAGATATATTCTATTCTACAAAAATGATCAACTTTTCATTGTATTCAGCCGCCGTGATGGAAAAGTGGCTTTTACATAGCAATAATAAATTGAATCCGATGAAAGTCTGAAAGGCACTCCAATCTCCTTCCACGGCTAAGTTTGAAACTCTCTGCGTTAGGCCTCCCATATTTCATAGGAATTTCATTAAGTTTTCACCGCGTGTGGTCCATTTAGCCTTAACTATAACATGGTAACAGTTTTAATAAAGCAGTTATCAATGTGTACACTGAATATTTTATAGAGAGGAAATACGTGTAAGTATCTAAATTTAATAAATTACTCATGTTTGTGACGTAAAAGCTCAAAAGCAATGCATTTCAATCTCTCTTGCACCATTACAATCCTACCCTATCGAAGAGTATTTTTTAATTTTCCTTATTAGGAAAACATAAAGCTTACAATATCACACTTATAAACTAACACCCGTATGTATAAACAAGTAAGTGATGACTTGAGTAAAGTAAATACTCAAGTAACAATTTTCAAGTCATTGCTTGAAGTTAGACCTGTCAATTCCGATACTTTCTACTGAAGAATTCTAGCTTCAAGTAATTACCTACTCAATTAAGAAATTACTAAGCAACAAGTAATATCTTCTTTATATTACGGGTGTAAGAGTAGCTTAAAAACAAGCCAATAAAGATTTCACAAAAAAAACATGAAATCAAAAATAAGTTAATGTAGCAGTGCACCTTGTTTAATTTCTTGCGGGTTAGGTAATTGATAACTTCACTTTATTTTGTATGACATGTTTATTTTCACTTTTGCAGTAGGTAACGATTAAAATACATTCAACTCTTTTACGATATATCCTAAACCAAACCATACCGAGATGTAGAATTAGTTAGACAGCGCCATCTCGGGAATAAATTAGAAACTAAAAACTTATACAATTACACATTCCGCCCACCAAGGCGTCAGCCTTAATAAGCTCTTTGCTGACAGAACTTTAACACAATAAAAGAAAACAAGGGAAAATAACCGCCCACCGTGACAATACTCTAAATGAATAGGAACTATACCTTGAAAAAAACATAGAATAACTACTTAATAACTATGCGATGACAATTTATTGCAACCAGTAACCTATAACATAAGCTACAGCTGCTCAAAAGAACACAAACTTTAAATTTAACATTATAAACTTAACTTTAAGATATACACAAAAAGAACACAGTATCAATTTTTTGGTAAAATACACAATTTATTACAGGGGCGTTTCAGTACATTATTTTTACACCTTATTGAAACTACTCTTGTAATACCATCCTTACCACTATGCCTCGCAATCACTCTTCCTAGCAACCACTTAGCTGGTGGTAAATTATCCTCTCTGATTATCACCACATCATCTATTTCGGGTTCTATTTGATGATGCGTCCACTTATAACGTTGGTTAAGTGTAACTAAATATTCTTTGGACCACCGTCTCCAAAAGTCAGTTACCATTTTTTGGACTAATCGCCACCTCTGTAGCCCTGTTACATGAATTTCTGAATAATCTTAGTCAGGAATAGCTATTAGTGGCTCTCCGACCAAAAAATGACCTGGGGTTAATGGAAGAGGTTCATCAGGATTCTCACTTAACTTTGTAAGCGGGCGCGAGTTCAGACAAGCCTCTATTTGTGTTAACACCGTGGAAAGCTCTTCGAAAGTAAGTGTAGAATCACCTATTACTTTCTTCAAGTGAGTTTTGGTAGAGCGCACTCCAGCCTCCCACAAGCCACCGAAATTGGGTGCACTGGGTGGTATAAAATGCCACTTAGTCTGTTCCAATGCAAGCAACTGCACAAATTCGGTTGGAAGCTCTGATTTTGCACGATTACACATCTCTTTAATCTCCATATTAGCCCCAACAAAATTTGTGCCATTGTCACTGTACAGATCTTGACAATGACCTCTCCTTGATATAAATCTGCGATATGCAGATATGAATCCCTGTGTCGAGAGGCTCGACACTGCTTCCAAATGTATGGCTCTTGTAGCCATACAAATAAAGAGGCATATATAGCCTTTGTATGATTTTGACCCTCGACCAGGTGAAAAGCGTATGTTGATGGGACCGGCAAAGTCAACTCCGGCTGATTTGAACGGTCTGCTAGGTTTCAATCTTACTTCTGGAAGACGTCCCATCAATTGGTTGTTTTGTTTGCTATATCTCAAACAAGTTACGCACTCTCTGTAAACCTTCTTTACTTGATCACGCGCGCGAATGATCCAAAACTTAGATCGCAAGATATTGAGCATGACCTGTGGACCGCCATGTAGCGTTTTTTTATGAGCATCCAAAACTACAAGCTTAGTAAGATGACATTTACTAGGCAAAATTATGGGATGCTTTTTGTCATACTCTACATGAGCGTAATGAATGCGTCCATCTACCCTTAGAATACCATCTTTATCAAAAAATGGATTAAGAGTATGCAGTTGACTCTTCTTCTGCACAGTTTTTGCTGTTTTTAACTGTCGAATCTCTTCACTGAAATAAAATTCTTGCGTCTGTTTGATACACATGATATAGGTTGCTTCAATTTCATCTACTGACACCACATTCAAAAATTTCACGTGTTTAATCTGTAAGATCCTTCGGCAACACGACATTATGCGCAACATTTTTTGTAGATCTGAAAATTTTGTCCAGATACAACTAAATTCTTCTTCCTTGTCCGTGTGTGTGAATAAAGCTTTAACGCTTCGTAGCTCTTCATTTGTTGAATAGTGCTCGGTTGAAATGTTAATGGTTTCTTCACGAAGCCAGTTCGGTCCGTTCCACCACAGTGAATGTTCTGTCAATTCGCTTGGCTCTAGCCCCCTTGAAGAACAATCTGCTGGATTGCAAAGTGTCGAAACATGGCTCCATTGTTCGACGTCTAGAATGGTCAATATTTCTGACACTCTGTTACTAACGAAAGTGTTCCAGCGATTAGGCAGTCCTCTCAGCCACGCCAAGACAACTGTTGAATCAGTCCAAGCTCGTATATTTTCCTTTGGAATTTTCATAACTTGGCTCACCTCAAATGCTAACTTTGTAGCAAGTAATGCGGCACATAATTCCAAACGAGGAATTGAAACTTCTTTCTCAATAGGAGCGACCTTAGTTTTTGCTGTGATTAAACTCACACTAATATTTTTGCTCGCATCGACTGCGCGAAGATATACCACAGCTGCATACGCAGTTTGAGAAGCGTCCGCAAACGTATGCAACTCAACTCGACTCTCTTTGGTTGTATTAATCCATCTCGGAATATTAATGCCTACTATTTTGACGAGTTCATTTCTGAATCGAAGCCATTCATTCAAAAGTTCGGGTGTCAAATCAGTGTCCCATTGCAGTTGAGATTTCCACAACTTTTGAATAAAGACTTTGGCTACTATCACCACTGGTGCGATCCAACCCATCGGATCATACAGCCTAGCTATATCCGAAAGAACTGATCTTTTGGTGAATGGTCCGTTAACTCTTGGCAATGATATTGTATACTCGAAGCTGTCAGTTTGCTTGTTCCAATTAACTCCTAACACTTTAACCGTGTTGCCAACTTTGATTGGGATGGACTTATTCAATTGTTGATTCTCTTGTTCAATATACTTCAGTAATATTTCACTATTACTGCACCATTTTTGCAATTGAAAGCCACCTGACTTCATCAACTTGGTCATTTCATCGTAAATCTCAATAGCCTCCGCGTCTGTGTCACAACCAGTCATTAAATCGTCCATATAGTAGTCTTCTAGCGTGATTTTTGCTGCCTTTGGACAATTTGGCATCTCATCTTTGGCTAATTGTTGCATAGCCTTGACTGCTAAATAGGGTGCGGATGCCGTCCCAAATGTTAATGTCAATAGCCGGTTATGTTGAATTGGTTGGTCGGGCGACGGCCTCCACAAAATTCTCTGAAAGTCTGTATCATCTGGATGCACTCGGACTTGACGGTACATCTTTACCAAATCAGCCACTAGACATATCTGATGAGACCTCCACCTCATAAGGATGTGACGAAGATCCTGTTGTAGCTTAGGCCCGACAAGGAGATTATCATTTAAAGACACATTGTTGACACCCTTACAGGACGCGTCAAACACGACACGAACCTTTGTAGTCTCCTTGTCTTCCCTAACCACCGCATGATGAGGTAGATATACTGCTTTTTCGTTATTCTTTTCTTCACTGTCGGTAATTAAAGACATGTGATTAAGCTGAGCGTACTCTTCAATAACACCTTCATAGTCTTTCTTTAAACCTGGATTCTTCATCAGTTTTTTCTCTAGTAAGTGGAATCTCTTCCTTGCTATGTTTTGTGACTGTCCGTATTGACACTCAGGATCCTCTGTATTGAATGGCAGTCTCACAACATAGCGGCCTTCTTGATCTCTCTGGTAAGTTGTATTAAATATCTCCTCACATTTCTCTTCTTCTTTCGTCAGTCGTTTTGTTATACCATCTGGTTCGTTCTCCAGTTCCCAAAACTTCTTCAGAAGAACGTCTTCTTTAACTTGCACATGCATGCTGATCACTGGTTTTGCTGAAGCTTGATTAGTTTGCACTCTACCTGAAATGATCCAACCGAACAAAGAATTTTGTGCTATAGGTCCATTGTTGATCTTTATCAAACCCTCTAAAATGATCTCACCGTATACTTCAGCTCCCAGTAGAATATCAATTCGACTGGGTGATTGTATGTCCGAATCAGCTAGTGGTAAGTTTCTCAGTTCTAGCCAATCAGAAACATTAACAGGTGATGCCTGCTGGAATGATGTCAATGATGACATCACAAACGCATTGACACGAATGGATAGAGCTGGGCTGTGGCGTGATTGTAGTATGAGTGAAACCATATTTTTAATTTTAGTTTCACCATCACCCAAGCCAGCTACAGAAGCATTCACCGGAACTCTTTTCAGCCTAAGTAACTGAGCTGTTGACTCTGTAACAAAGGATGCTTGGGACCCTTGATCGAGGAGGGCCCTGATTACATGAGATTGAGCATAGCAATTGTTTGATTTAGCCTTGACCATAGCCGTAGCCAATAAAACACTGTTTTCAGTGTGCTCATCTTTAACAAAATTTGCTACTACTCTCGTCTCTGCAGTTGAAGCTACACTATTTACTGCTTGTTTTACAGCTCTTTCGAAAGATGTGGACTCTGACTGCGTTGATTTCGGAATATCTCTCTCATAGTGAAGCATCGTGTGGTGACGTCTACCGCAATGTCGACAGCACGTAGCTTGATGACACTGCCTTACCGCATGTGTCGGTGACAAACAGTTGAAGCACAATCTCTTTGATTCTACTACACTAACTCGCTCTTGAGGAGATTGCTTTCCAAACTGTTTACACTGATAAAGCCAGTGTTGACCTAAACATAACCCGCAACTAATACTATTGTTATTGTCTTTTTTCTCTTCTGGTACACTTGAGGTGGTGGCATGAAACGACTTTTGTGTTAATGAGGAGCTAGATTGTTTGGCTTTGTAGCATGATGGTTTCACATTATAAATGTTAGATGAATCTACCATTTCTAAAGCTCTAAATCTACATTCAAGGAAATCTACAAGTTGTGCCCAAGTTGGCAACTCATCAGACAAACCCACACTAAGTTGGTATTCCCACTGCTTTCGCGACTCTTGGTCTAATTTAGACAGAACAATATAACTCACGATAGAGTCCCAAGATGACGTAGAAACACCAATATTGTCCAATGACTTCAGGCACGACGTAGTAGTGTCCAGCAGCAGTTTGATTGCAGTTGACGATGCTGAATTTATAGCCTTTTGATTAAAAAGTCGCTTAAATATCTCATTTACATTGTATCTCTTATTGTCGTAGCGACGTTTCAACTGCTTCCACGCTTCATCATAGTTTGCATCTGTCGTTGGTAGGTTCCGAAGTAGATTCTCTGGCTCACCCGTTAAACTACTTTTTAAATAGTGAAGTTTCTGGACATTGCTTAAAAGAGTGTTCTCATGGATAAGTTTCAGAAACAAGTCGTGAAATGCTTGCCATTCGTCATAACCTCCTTTAAATGTCGGCAATTGTATGCGAGGTAACTTGACATCACAGCTAACTCCCGCTGTACCTGTTGGTTGACTCTGAGCAGGCGCACTGACATTTTGATTTGGCACAAGCTGTTTCAGATGTTCCTTCATTAATGTCTTATATGAAATGTACAAGTCTTCGACCTGTTCATAAAAGTCCGATTCAAAATATTCAGACTCTTTCTTCTCATCTCTACTCATACCAGTCACAATCTCTAAATGATCTCCTTTAAATTCTGTCCATAACGCTTCTAAATTTTCCAGTCGTGCTTCTATATATGTAGGTTTTAATCTCTCTTTACTAGTCTTTTTGTAGTTTCTCTCAGCCTTAATTAGTGTCTCATATCTATTTTCTTGTCGTAATAAAATCGCCTCCATATTTCATTGATAGAACTAAAACCCTTTTTATTCTAAGTTCAGCTTTTGAGGAAATTTTCTAACACTTTTTTGGACGCAAATTTTCTAAGTCCAAGTTTTACGAAAATCTTCAAACACTTTTTTCTCACGCCAATTCGGCTAAGTCCAAAATTTGCCAAAATTATTCTAAGTCTTTTTCAATACTAAATTTCAACAGTAATTCTTCTAAGTTCTTTTTTGACTCAAATTTTTCTAACACTTTTTACTAGTATATTTCAAGAGTACTCACAGACCTCACAGTCACGATATTTTGTCCACCACTCACTGTACACGCACTTTATTCCCGGGTTTCGGCACCAATGTTTAATTTCTTGCGGGTTAGGTAATTGATAACTTCACTTTATTTTGTATGACATGTTTATTTTCACTTTTGCAGTAGGTAACGATTAAAATACATTCAACTCTTTTACGATATATCCTAAACCAAACCATACCGAGATGTAGAATTAGTTAGACAGCGCCATCTCGGGAATAAATTAGAAACTAAAAACTTATACAATTACACACACCTATATATGTCCCCTCTTGGCATCCTCATATTTATTTATTGTCAGAAATAATAGGATACCCAAGCAAACCTTAATAAACTTTACCCTTGGTGGAATCAATTCCATAAGAAGTAGTTTTTAGCGTCAGCTGCCGATTTTCGGATGGATGCTAAAACGAAAAAAAAGATCCACAATATTAAACAGATAAATATTATCAAAGTACCTACCTATATGTATTAAAACGTCTTAAATTACCTATCCAATTATCTAAGAAAATTTGCTGCAGTAAGGTGTTGTCCCGTTTGCACACAGGAACAGGAAGTATTCAACAAAATGTGATGTAGGTACCTACCTAATAAATAGTCATTGTGGCAAAATGCTGTAACAAAACACAGTTTACAGTTTCCCGGATTTAGTACAATTAGCCATAAAACAAACATTCCTACGTTCAATCGAGGTAGATGCCAAATGGAGAAAACTTTTAGATTAAATTAGTTTTCATCGGTAGAATCTGGTAGAGCGTAGAACCAAGGGCAAATTGTTAAAATGTCTCTATCAATACCTACTTTTTTATAAAATTTATAATTCTATTTAAACTAATTTTTCTTTTTTTGGCTTTTTCTAATTCTACTTACTATTTTTGGAAATGCACTTAAATAATAAAGTAGTCAATCTTAGCGTATCGGTGTCAAACACTAGAGCTGGAGTAGGCTTTGTCACACTTTGTCACCATGGTGAGTCAGATTAGTTGTCAGTTGCTGTCTACCCGGCGCCCGGGTGCGTCAGACGTACCTATTGGAAGTTTTTCCGTCAATAGAGGAGGTAGGCGCGTCTGTATTGTGACTGCAAAGCCTTATTTTATTTCATAATATTTGTATGTAATATTTTTGACGGTATCATCCTTTGAGCACACAACCTATCTGTTTCACAAAAGATCGATAGGTACTAGGGCATGCAATACCGGAACAATTTTCAATACCGGTATTGAGTTCCGGTATTACAACTCAATACCGGGATCCCGGTATTAATACCGGTATTAGACTTCCTTGTATTAAATGGCATAAACTGTGTTTAAAGGTCGTATACATCAAAATAAAACAAGAAAATGCAATTATATTCTGTATTTTGTTGTAGATTTTTACGAGAATTAAGTTTTAGAGTTTAAATTTTAGAATAAATAATTTTTTTACATCCGGTGCCGGTTTACGCATGGTCAACAGTAGATTTCTAGCAGCCGAAAACTGCATTAAACGGTTGGAAACAAGTGCGCTTTTACAGTATATAGGAACACAAGGCTAACTAAATCTTAATCGCTTTATTTATAGCCTTAAAAAGTCCGATTCCGGTATTACTTCAATACCGGTATTAACTTTCAATACCGGTATTGAAATAAGCGGGAATTTTGTCCGGGATCCCGGTATTACGGATACCGGTATTGCGGTATTGCATGCCCTAATAGGTACCCAGAACAAACGTTCCCAAAACATGAGTTTCTCAAATAATACACTTTCCGATTTTTGCCAAAAACAACAGGGCCTAGCACGGGGAGCAAGACAAGCACGCCAAGTACTCAGAACATGATTAAAAAGCTCTCGAAGCCGCGCGACGTGAGCGAGCGCGATAGAAAACTTTTGTAACGTCTAGGCGCGCTTTGCGCCCCGTGCTAGACCTTCTGAGTTGTCTAACTAAAACTGTAACTTAATTAAATATCGAACTACTTAATAACGAAAAATCTTGCCTCTTTTAATATTTAAAGTGTTTCCATCGTGCAACGGCCGTATTGAGAATAGAGAAGCTGAGCTTAGGTGCTGAGTTGTAACTAGTTATGATAGTTCGGTAACTCGCATGGTGCAGTTATGTGCAAAATTCATGTCACCTGGGCCCCAGTGTTTACGGTATGCTATAGTAATTACACTTCAGGAAAGCCCAAACTGGTCTGAAACTTAAATATGTTTATAAGGAAGTGTTTTTGGATGCCGAGCCCAGATTCGTGATCCCGTGAGATTTTGTTAAATTATTAGTTAAAGATTCCACATATAAATAATAAAATTTATTAGGATTAAATCAACATTGCGTATATATTTATATATTTGCTGGACATGAACATTAATAATATACATAATAATAATAATTTTTCTTTATTAGATTCGAAAAAGAGTACAACTTAGTAAAACTAAGATCCCTAGCTCCCCCACTAGGATACCCTGTGATGGGGGCGCCAGTCTCTTTCGTTCTTAATACATTGTAACAGTTAAATAAGGTATAAGTGAGACTTATCAAAGAAATAAATAAGCAATACTGTAGGTAACTTAGAGTTGTACATGGTTTTTGTATCTTATCATCTTAATTTATAGTTATTATTTGATGTTTGTGTATGGGTTTTGTGTGTGTGTGTGTGTGAGAGTGTATATGTGTGTGCGAGTTACAGAGAGTGCGTGAGTGTGAGTATGTGAGAAGAGTTTGAATATGTTAGTGCATGTAAAGTATATGTAATGTAAGTTTGAGTTTGAGGGTGTGTTTATTACTGTGCGTGGGGATAATGAATTGAAAGATTCACTTTAGAGGAACAAGAATTCGTTCAGTTTGAAAATAATTAAGTCCTAATAACCACTTTTTCAGTTTTTTCTTGCATGTGTATCTGGTGCAAGTCAAAATTTTTAGTTTTATATCTGCAAAAAAAAATGACAACAGCTCGATAAAACGAAAATTAATACAAATTGCGTTTTAAATGAATTTTACATAATAGGGTGGCTAACTACGTCCGATGCGCAGGTGTTAGCGTCAATTCACACGTACCACAACCACACCACGTCGCAGCGACAAAATGTGGTCAAGCTGTGGTTACGTGTGAATTGTGAGACAGCGGCTTTTTGCAGTTGCGATGTGGCAGCGACAAAATGTCGATGTGGTTGCGTTGTCGCTGTCATTGCGATGTGGTAACCACGTCGTCGTGTGCAGTTAATACGGAAAATAGGTTGCCGCGGTGCCGCCGCCGCGTGGCGGCGTTGCCGTTGCGATGTGGTTGCGTTGTGGTTGCGATGTGGTTGCGATGTGGTCGTATTACACAGGTGGTCGATGACAACGGCAAAATGTGGCACGTGTGAATTGGATTATTCATTGTCAATACAAAATATACGCCCGACCACATCGCGTGGTTGTGGTGTGGTTGTGGCTGTGGTGTGGTTGTGGCACGTCTGAATTGACCCTAATGATGTACCACATTTGATCACGATTTACCACAAGGGCTGCCAGGTGAGCCGCAAAAAGATACCGGATAACTACCAGTACGGATTGGAAAAATAGGTAATTAGGTAGGTACCTACTACAATTTTTTTAAAACTGTATTTGCAAAAGTGGGTATTGTTAACCAAAACGGGTTAAACAATAAATATATTTTTTTCAGTAGAAGGCATAGTTATTAAAAAAAAATTGGTTTGGTTAGTAACCACTAACTTTCACAAAGCGGGTCAGATCTGGCCATTCTCCTTTCCTGCTAATGATAGTGAAACGCAAGAGCTGCTTGTATGTGCTCGCCGTAATAACCACACGCAAAGTGATTCATACCTAACGTGACCATTTATTTTTTTTGTCAGAGCGGGACATCTGCGGATTTATGTTGCAAAAAAAAATCATTTCAATTTTTATGTAGTTTATGTACGGAATGAAATCTCGTACGAGGTTTCCACCTAGCGAGATCTCGCGAGACCTGGTAAATTACGGGATCTCGCGAGATTGGAAGAATCGCTATTAAAACATAAATGCAAATGTTTATTTTTAGTAGGTAACTACTACTACTACCTACTAGTAACTGACATAGTTATAAAAATAAAGTGACTTTTATAAAAAAAAATAATGAAAATATTATTTTGTCTCTAACTCCAATAAATAAAATGTTTATGTCTATAATTAATACACCTATTTCGGCTAATCAGTTCAAATTTAACATTATCTAAATTTATTATTTTGTAAATTTATTACTTTACTTTCAACAATTAGGAGTAATAGGAACATTGGTTATTGTAAATAAAAACAAAAACTGAACTTCACAAGTTCTTAAATAAATGTTGTGAGATCGTATTAATCAAATAAAAGAAATTCGAAAGAGAAGTCAGATCAAGTTATCAAGGTACGGAAAGGCAAGTTAATTTTTTTGCAAATTATTTTGATTCTGAAGACATACAAAACTAAATTCTTGGCTAGTTTACACAGTGCGAGCTAGCGTACGAGTCAGACTTCCGAGTAGCTGCACTGCAGTAACTCGCACTGTTTGGACGTAACTTACGAGTAACTCGTACGTGCGAGTTGGTCAGTAGCTCGCATCCGAGTTACTTCAACATTTTTTGTTTTCACTCGACTGCTCGCCCGGCAGCAACTCGCCATGACAGCGGCTCGGCCGTCGCTCGCATCGTTTGGACGCGTTCGGCAGTAGCTCACCAGTGCCGGCTGGACAGTTGTGAGTGGAACCCGTGTTTTGTGTTACTACGCCGCGACCCGACTCGGCCTGGGACTGGGTGTCGTGTAGACAACAAAGGCGAGCCGAGCTACTGGCGTACGAGTACACAAACCGAGTAGCTGTCTACTGGCCAGGCAGCAGCTCGCACTGTGTCAACGAGCCTTAATTTTAGAGCTGTCAAAACCTTATTGTATTTGTTTAAAATTCGACTCTATGTGTGTTTCAAGGCTCGTTTCGGCTCGCCTTTTCTGTCTACACGACACCCAGTCCCAGTGTGAGTCAAGTCACGGCGTAGCACACAAAAAAACACGGTTCCCACTCACAACTGTCCGGCTGGCACTGACGAGCTACTAAAGCCGCGTACACACCGGGCCAACGAACGCCAACGAACGTTTTTCGTTGGCCTTCGTTTCTGCAATCAGCCCTGTATTATGTATGTTAATATCCATCGTTGGGATAACCGTTGGCGTTCGTTGGGCGTTCGTTGGCCCGGTGTGTACGCAGCTTAAGCCAAACGATGCGAGCGACGGCTGAGCTGCTGTCATGGGCGAGTAGCTGCCGGGCGAGCAGTAAGTAACTCGGATGCGAGCTACTGACCAACTCGCACGTACGAGTTACTCGTAATTTACGTCCAAACAGTGCGAGTTACTGCAGTGCAGCTACTCGGAAGGCTGACTCGTACGCTAGCTTGCACTATGTAAACTAACCATAATTGTCATTTTTTCTGCTTTTTAGCAAAATTTATAGTTTGACAGCGTTAAAATTTGAATTTCTGACTTTCGAATCGACATTTACCGAGTTTCAATCTCGTTAAATATGGCCGGGATCTCGCGAGTTCGGGATTTCGGCAGGACGAGATTGCATTCCCTAAGTCTATGTGAGAGGTAAGAAGATATATAGCTGTCTCAAGTGATTAATGCAAAATGTAGGTAATTTAAATTATCGTTTGGCCTGTTTATGAAAGCGGGAAATTTTTGCCCTCGCGGGGGACAGCGGGACGGACAGCTTGAAAGCGGGACTGTCCCGCCGAAAGCGGGACGTATGGTCACCTTATTCATACCCGAATTTCCACGGAGGGAAACGGTAACAAGGTTTTGCATTTAACCTGAACTACATACTCGTACATAGCTAGTTACACAGTAGGAGATACTTACACTAAAACAATATGATTTTTATTATTTTACACTCCCGAACAATGAAAAAATTCTACCTGCCATTGCCTTTCCATATCTCACTGGAGCTTTTTCATTGCTCCTTTGCTGCATTATGGCTGCTATCGAATAAATTCAATAAGTAATCCTAAAATTACTATCTTTTATTTTTATCCTACATACAAGGTGTTGCAAAAGTGGATTACTAAGCCAAAAGAAGGAGACTCAGATCATAAAATTTTGCTACCCATAGTAAAAAGTCACGAAAAGTTCTGTGGAAAAGCAAATTAATTATTAAAAATTATTGGAAAACCTAATGTGAAGAAATTGTTTTGAGAAATGCAAAAGATACCACTTTTCTCGGAGGATCGGCGAGGCTTCCTATTGCATCTCGAACACACGTCTTACGTTTATTGTAAATAAATTGCCTTATATGATATGCCACGAGGCACTTCAAAACTACTTTCTGTATAAAAGCATGGAACACGTTTTACCAAATAAAATATAAGAACATGTACTAGATATTTTTAAACACAGGTATTTAAATCACACTTCTTTATATTTTTAGCCGTTAGCAACAAGTTAAGGAGTTTAGTTAGAGGAGGCCTGGGCGGCCAATGACATCATGGCTACAAAATCTACGCCAGTGGTTCCAGCTGAGCACTGGAGAATCACTATCACTCTCTATCACTAAATTGCATGCATAAAGCAAAGTTGCTTTCCGCGTCTGTCTGTACTGATGTATTATGTATGCTACCTAGATCTATAACCAAGGATTTTGATCCGTTTTTTAATAGATATAGTGATTTATGAGGAAGATTTTTATACGTACTGTATATCCCGAAATTCTCACGGAGAGCTTGAGGTAAAAGCTAGTTTTTTATAAGCAAATATGACTCCTAAAACTATAAAATATAAAGGTTCGTTTTATCCCAAAATTGCGTCGAGAAACCGATCAAAGCGAAGCGAAGTTCATGCGCAAAAGCTAGTGTAAAAGAAATATTTAATCTCATAGCACTATAATATAGCCTCTGGCGTCTGTTTGAGAAATGCTATCTTCCATCTTGTTTTACTGCCGCGTCAGTCTTTATGTATTTAAGTGGTATGAGAGCAAACGATCTTTTATTGAACCACTGTGTTATTACTAGTCATAAATTCTGCTAGTTGTGGTCTTTAAGTGTGGCGATGGTGGTAAAATTAGCTTCAATTCCCAAATAATTCAAGTTGTGGTTACCGGAAAGTTCAGTTTGTGTTTCTACACTCACAAGCTATGAAAAGGTTCCACTGAGAAAAGCACCAAATTACTCCTAAACGCCTTCTTCAATGTAGGTACCTCTACATTTAACAGAGCATCAGAATATTACCAACTAAAAACGTTTCATTGCCCATGAGTGTAAATAGTGGCTTCTATGTTTGGTTATGACGTAAAAACCTTGTAACCAAAACATGAAAAAATCCATACTGTGGCACACAAGCAGTCAGTCGATGGGTTCTATTCGTCATCATCATCAGCCTATGTATAGCCACTACAGGGTATAAGACATGATTCCATTCGTCAAATTAACGTATATTATGTCGTATATCGGTCAAATCTCGTGTACACTGTAATCACTTGAGCAGTATAATCATAGTCGGTATTCGGTGGTTGATTTGATTGAGATTGGCCGGCGGAGCCAGGATACTATTATAACTAGTAACTAGTGTAGGAGTTGACTATAGTTAAATAATCTATCAATGTGATTAGTTCACTATAAAAGCTCAAAAAAGAAGACGTCACTAGTTTTTGAAGTAGCTTACCTGAAAATATAGTTCGTTATTTTTATGTTATATAATGCGTTAGTTGTGTAAAAAAGTAAGCACATGTTTAAAAACTTTTAATGAAGACGAAATACCGCACCCACTACTCTATGAGTCGGGACTAATTAAAAATTTACAGCATAATTAACTCTGGAAGTTACTCCAGAGTTATGATAAGGGTCTTATTCGTAGGTATACCTACTGTTTATGTTGAGAGTTATCTATGTATGTATACAGGAGGTTGCAAAAGAGGTAGTGGATACTAAGCTGAAAGGGCCTTTCGGCTGATTCATACAGCTCACTGTTTGATTCATACGGCGTCTGTTTTAACGCTCAAGCCGTTTGGATCAGGTATACAGACATGTGTGTGAACTCTTTCATAGAACTCCATGTGCCTCTGCCCAATAACAACGTCTGTAAGTAAGTATAATTTATACTTACGGGAAAAACCGGAAAAACGGATGCTCTCTGAATAAAATAACGTAAGGCAAACGAACGAAAGAACGGGAGCTGTCATACAATCGACACGCTATTAAGGGACATAATAATATTATGTATATTACCTTGGTTTAAGAAATACAAATACATCTACATCTACATCTTTACATCTTTGTGCCCCTGGCTCTAGAGACCACGGGAGTCTGGGGTCATGACGGCATGACATTTATCAAAAGCCTAGGCCGTCGCATGAGGGATTGCGGGCTGGACATCCGCTCTGGAGCGTTTCTGATGCAGATGATCTCTCTGGCTGTACAGCGAGGCAACGCTGCCAGCGCCTTGAGGACCTTTGCGTCGTAGGCGTTCCGGAGCGAGGACACTTAATTTTTGTTCTTATATTTAAGTACCTATAGTTTTAGGTTATTCTTAAGTTTTAAAAAAAGAAATACAAAACAGCTAACGCTAACCACGATTTCATCTCGTTGCATTATGCGTATCGATTACGTGATATTATTCGTTCGTACGTTTGTATATTCATGTAGTGTCCCCCTGATCTAAACCTGCCTTCATAAGTACACAATGTCGGGAAGAAGGTTAATGAACCGATAATGAACGCTATCAATCACAACCCCACTCGACACATCTCGCCCAGATTAATGGCTGCTTATTAAATCTTAGTTATGGTTGTTAAATTATGTATGACATTCTAATGTCAATATAACAAAGGAAGGGTTGGTCTCGATCAAGTGTATGTAATTCTATAATGTATGTTCGGGACTCGTCATGTAAATATTCATGATATACTTTCGATTAATGTGTAACATAATTAATAAGACATTTTCAGATATTACAGGTACAATCTTACTAAAACTTATATTTTTTTCTTTTTACACAATTTTTTTAAAATTCAATGGAAAAAAATTACAGTTAACCGCATCCTTAGAAAAATTTAAAATATCAATCGTACAGGCTCTTTTAGGCCCAGTTCCTGATCTGGGTCGTGCTCGACGGTAATTCAGCCAATCACACCCCTGCAATTCAATCAAGTCCTGCTTGACATTCTCAAATGAAGAACGAGGGTGAAAGGGTAAGACAAGCTTACTTAGGTTACTGCTCACACTGCTCCACGCCAAGTTAAAGTTTTAGGTTGGCCGCGGTTTGCGTTTAATTTTATAAGTACCGCGATATTTTGGTCGCAGGAATGTTACATAAAATTATAAGTTAAGCGGTACGCACAATGCTATAAAAAATCGCGACTTAAAATCGTAGTGCGCGCAAGCCCTAACTTCCCATTTAGCATATACATAAGTAATACGTTTGTTAGTCTATTAAAACAATTAAAAAATACAAGAGTCGAATGACTAATCGTGTAGTCACAATAATTGGTCTCTTTTCACGAACTCGTCAGCAGCATCGAATGGATCAGTTTAGTGTCTCCTTATTTATATTTTTTTCAGATACTTACCTAGAATAAAAAACATAGCCCTCTAGACGACTTTGTAATTTTCTTAAGAACTTATAAACGTTGTGGATCTGGGAACATCAGTTGCTGCCGTACCATTAGCGGTGAAGCTCTGAGGAAAGCATTTTTCGGTGAACCAACCGTTGTCGAACAGTGATTTCGGTAAACCGTTCGATCGGCGAAAAGTAATTCGGCAACGATACGGAGCTCCCTCAACACGACTTTTCCATACTTACATGACATTGATCACTTTTCAAAGCAATTTTCGAAAGTTGTTCTGAACGACCCTTTGAGTCACCCTTTCGGCTTACTATACCTTTTTTAACACTGTGTGCGTATACACTGGATCTGATGAATTCATCAATCATGGCTGTCATGATGAGTAGTTGTAACATACATAGCTCGCTCCAAGCCAGCCTAATCTCATGACCTGTGACTACGAGGCGGTAACATGTCTATTACTGCAAATTTCATAACAGCAATTTACTTGATCACATGTAGCTGTGCATTCTGTACGATAGTTAGGGTGAAAATTGGTAGCCGACGAAGTATGGCGACGTCAATTCTCGATTCTATGCATTAATATGAATGTCGTCGTGCTACATGTCGATATCACTGGCTTCCAAATAAATAATGTGCGGAAATTGCACACACGTACGGCCGTAATTATGGGACAGCTGATGATATACATATTAACACAGATACATATTATTATATACATATTGACACCGAAGACCCGAGTAAAAATATCCGTCTGTAACCAAATATCTTCTCCGGTATAGCAGTCAGGGTCACTAACCGCTACAACATTCGGTCGCCAGAATCCCATAGAAATATAGCTACAATCCAGGCTCCGAACTTGTAAACACCAGGAAATTTCGTATTTGGATGTTATTTGGTAGGCAAATATGTAATTTCCTCGGATTCTGATCTAATTGCCATGCTATTGACATCTATAAAATTTAGCAGAGTTTAGGACCTAAAGTGACGTTTCGACACTTCGTCAGTTTCTACCTCATGTCGTTCGCTACCTATTTGCACCTTAACGGGCCGGGACGTAGTTTCGGTTAATTATATTAATCATATATAGGATTTCGAACCCCAGTATTCTCTGAATTTCCAAAGCGATAAAGTAATGCATACACGTACTTATTCTTGTACACCGCGTGGTTAGTGATCGAATATACATTTCATGTACCTACCGTGAATTTCCTGCCGATTGGGAAACATTAAAATTTGATAGCACAGAATAGCTAGATACTCAATAACGTTATATGTATGTTTTATTGTTACCGCTAGATATATTGAAGATGCGTTTATTTCATTACACATCATTATTTTATTTATGAAATAAAAAAAAACAGAATCAAAAATATTTATTTAAACATCTTAGAATTGAAATAAGTACAAACAAACAATTTTAGGATATTAAATTAAAAGTGTGTGAGGTTATAAATTAACGAAATTCGGTGGCTTCCACACTAGGCTCAGCCCGTGTCGTGGATGCCAGTGTACCTGGTTACAAATATGTGGTACTTATGGAACATTTAAATCTAAACAATGTTATTAGCTTAGTAGGTTTGTGGTAGGTGTTTAAATTAAATTAAAATAGGTACTTACTAGTCTTAGGAACATTTTTGGTAAACATAAGTAGCTAGCGAGACAAAATATAATCATCGCTAGATTATTAAAAAAACAACAAATACCCGTGCCATGTCCTCACGTGAAATTAATAATTATTGTTTAATAAGATTTAACGATAAACGGCTGTTTCAGCTAAAATTTATTTAATTTCAGCTGAATTGTAAGAAGTGTTCCCGGTATAATATGCAGTCCTGTTGGATCCCAAAAAGCTCTTTCGAAACTATCAAAGATTTCTCTGAAGGGAAGTTTATGATGAACAAACCATCAGTAACTTTCTCATTAAAAGTAAGTTGTTTTTATTAATAGGGCAAAGTTAGGTAGGATCATAATGACAACGATAATTATTGTAGTAGTGAATTGTTCCGTAACTTATGGTATTAATCTATTTAAGTAGGTATACTTAAGTAAGTAAGTACTTATAATATCTTCGAAGTTATCTATATGTTGAAGTAGCTATTGTAAGTCAGCACGCAACTCCTACAGTTTGCTTGGATTTAGTCGTTAAATACAGATTTACTTTTTCAAAACTACGCTCAAATTTTATCAATTATTTGCTAAAATTCTTAATAGAAAATCTACCGCTATACTAAGTACTAACATAAGTTAAGTAAAACGTTTATGGCGACTTTCTGCAGCAGACTCTTCCGTCCTAAGTACCTACCTATATTTTTGAAACCACAATGAACCGCTAGGAAACCACTAACTCTAAGGCATATAGAAGCCACGGTGAAACGCAAATTATTAGGAAAATCGTTAGAAACCGTGGAACCATTTATTCCAAACCTGAAAATTTCTAAACGATCACTGAAAACTGAAAAAGATTGTTTTTATCGCCAAGGTACGAGTTTGCTACTAGTAAGGTATTTTTAACTTCGGTTAGTTGAGTTAATCTCATGTTAAAATAACATAAAACATCGATTTCACACAAAAGCAAGGGCTTGCTGGCTTTCCATTGTGATGTCTCTGTGCGAAGGCCTCGCCAGCTCACATTTCATCGAGTCGTTTTATTTTTATGGCAGAACATGAAAAATGGGGAAAATTTCAAGAATTTCCTTTGAATTCTGCGTCTGCGGTGGCGCTAACGGTCCTAACTTTTTCGTTTAATGTCAATAATTTTTGCAACAATAAATTGATCATACCGGTTGAAACTATAGCACAGTTGCACATAAATGTTTTTACACATTCTGATTTCAAATAACTTTTTGTTTGAACTAACTAAATTTCATATTGAATACAAATAGTTGAATATTGTTTGTACGAAAATGTTAATTGAGCATACAATAATTTTATTTTTAGCCATTATTGGTCCAATGAAGGGTATACCTACACAAGCTCTTTCTTCTTTATATCCTAGTGTTTGTAGTCGCATTGGTTAAAAGAGTATTCAACATTTTGTACAGTACATTTTTGGTCAGAGTCTTTAATAAATGTTTCCTTAAGAGAAATGACCTAAGCCATAAAATTAATATCGCATTTATTACCTACATTCTAATAAATAACTCATTTATCAATGTCAATCTTCATGTTCCCAGATTGCAGATTAATCACAAAACGGGATTCGATTCCATTTGTCTTGACCTAAATTACGTACAAAAGGGTTTCAAAAGGGGTTACCAAATAAAATGTTTTCGCTTGAAATAGAATTAGGTACTTACTTACCTTTAATGTTGAGATGTTTAAAATTTCGGAAAGTTGGAATTAGTTTGAAACGTCGTTTCATTAAATGCCCATAAAGTTCAATAAATACCTATCTTGCCGCATATTTTTGTACCTACCTATGCCCTAGCTACTAAAAACAAAAATCAATAAAGTTTAAATACGATATGACGCTAAATAGACCCAATCAGTGCACTATACTTAATGCTGGCCTGCTAATGGTACGATGTACAATGCAAAACTATTTCCCTTTGGGAGGTTCACTGAAAAGATTCCATTCAGCATGTAGAGTGCGAGTTTTTATACCGTTCTAAAAGTGGGGAGTAAACGCGGATTTTGTATGGCGCGGAAGAGTCGCCACCTGGCGGTACACACGCTGCACAAGCTCCGCGCCATACAAATTTCACAAGGTTTCACTGCTCGATCGGTTAAGAAAAGCCTACACTAGGCCATCTGTATGCAAAAGAAGCAAGAGTTCAGAGTGAAAAATATTTTCTCCCACGCATGAACAATAAAATGGTGTGGTAGTATTTAGATCGTTTTTTTAAATCAAACAAAGGCATAAAGGCGTATTTATTTTTCACGATGACCTAAAAAAATATTGGCATGAATTTCTATGGTAGGTATTCACTCACCCAAAGTTTCAGGGAAAATACGAGGATGTTAAAATTTATCTAAACCATTTTCGTACCGACTTTAATTTGGTAATTGTTATCCAATTATGTATAAAAAGATTTATTTTATTTTATGAATGATGTTTTTTATGGAAATAATATTTGCCTTCCAATTTTATTGATATTTGTGATTAACTAACTGTTGCCCGCGATATACATAATATGCATTCCGGGATAAAAAGTAGCCTGTGTAAATCTAGGATGTCTACTTACTTACTTACTACAGGCCAAATTTCATAAATATTGATTCAGTTGTTTTCCACTGAAAGAGTTACAAACATTCTTACGAACTTTCACGATTTATAGTATTATAAGTAGTATAGTTATAAGTAGTAGTATATTATGTAGAGGTAATAAGTTGAAGTGTGGTTATTCTGAAAGACATTCTTTTCGCTTTATAGAACTTTTTATTTAGTATGGAAAGTTAGTGGAATTACATAGGTGTTTTGAAATAAATTCAAAACGATGGATTAGGAAAAGTAAAGTCTATGCAGTCATTCAAGGGTTAATTAATTATTATATTATGAATAGGTAATTTACTAAACTATTTTATGTCCGGAAAGTCCTACCTATTGTGTAAAGACTTGGAAAATTTCCTTTTACTATCAAATTACTTACTAATTGCTCTGAAAAAGTTGAATATTTAATTGGCTTAAGTTCTTTAGATAAGGTAGGTAACCTCTTCTTTCTATTATGTTTTTAGGGTAAATGAGAACGATTACAGTGTAGCTATTTTCTGGTTGTCCGTGTATCATATAATTATTTCAATACATACTAAGTGAAACTCGCTAAGTAACTGTAAACCGCATTATTTCGATTTGGGAATAATAAAAAAGAATAAAACTGCGATTTTAAAGTTTTGAGTATTTACTAACAGTATGGAAAGATTGGAAAGCATAGTTTTGTCTTGTCATATAAGTACCTACTACGCTCCCGACCAGTGAATAAATAAATATAAAAATAACACAATATTTTACGTTTTAGCTGGTAATATACCTGCGTATGCTCTGTTAAATTAATGTTATTCCATAATGCAGACAGATTCATAAACCTAGTCATTACCGTTAAAGAGTAATTTGGTGCTCTGTCACTGAGCTTTTTCATTGCTTGCGAGTGTATTCACAATAACAACATAACAATAACTAGGGAACATTTTATGCGCGAGTCTGACTCGCACTTGGCCAGATTTCTATCCGAAGATTAAAAGATTTAAAAGTATTTTTTGTACCTAATCCATTGGCTACGCCCTTTCCGGCAATCCATTATGTTCTCTCGAGGAACAATCCTGCTCCTACCTGGTACCGCTAAATCTCTGGAACAGTTTTAATCCCGGAAAAGTTAGAAAAGTAAGAACTACTTTCAGTAGTTGATTTTTTCAGGTTTTATATGTACTTATTATGCATTAAAAGCTTTCCTAGAAAAAGCTAGTAAAAAAATACAATGTTAGGTAGGTAGGCTGCCTAGTTCTTGCCATAATTTAATTCAACCTTTCAAGGGCTTCTTATATTTAGGTATTTATATACCACTTTACTGCTTTACGAAAAATTCGACCACATGACTACCGTTAATTAATGTTAGACATATTTTGAAGATAAAGATAAAAGCTAAAAAACTCTTTATTCGGTGTCTAGCAACACACCAAAAATAGTAATAACATAAGTATACATAAAATAAAATAAAAAACGAAATTAAAATTAAAAGTTAAACCAAGTTGAGTTATTTTCGGATTCAAAATTGTATTGAATTTGACACTAATTACTTCGTAAATGTGTTGCTTCCTTTTGACTTCGCTCGTTTCGATCCTTCTATGATCTATGGAGTATTATGTTCTAGAGTGGAAAACGTACGTCTCAGAAATAAATGTCTCAGGTATTATTATAAGACTAGCTCGTATCCGAGAGCTTTGCTTCATCTTAAAAGGCTTGGCTGACTTTTCTGTAGTAATAGAACTAAAGTTGCTTAGACAGATCTCCTGAGTAACCCTGCCTATAAGTACATTTCACGGTCACCCTGTATAATATGCCACACCAGAAGGGCTAGCACGGGGCGCATTTAAGACGTGACAAAAGTTCTCCGTCGCCCTTGCTCTTGTTGTTCCGCGATGTGAGTGAGCGCGATGCAAAACTTATGTCACGTCTTAAATGCGCCCCGTGCTACTAGCCCTGGATGCAGAACACATAAAGACATTTTAAATTAATTTGAACGACTCCATTTTCGTATGACTATCATATACTACATCTACATGTAATATAAGTTAGTAACATCTAGTAGGTCTATAGGTAGTAAGTACTTATCAAATCCATAGACATCTATCAAATGTGGCCTCTATTATTAACTAAAATGCAAGTGAGCAGTTGAATTGAATAGGTAGTTTTCTGTAGCTACTGCATACTGCTGCCACACCGACTGGGAAATGTCAAAATGGGAACATGTGGCTGTTGTGACATGTCTGGTGGCTAAGGGCGGGGGCACATGAGACGAAATTCCCGGGCAATGGGGTTACTCTCTAAATGGACGAACTAACGAAAAACGTATGTTACATAGCGCTCCAAAACTTCGGAACACCAATATGTAGCGTTAACCACGACTCCAATTGCGTGACAATGCGTCGGTTTAGAAAGTGACCCCTGAACTTCGTTGCGGCAGTTGCGGTAAATCAACTACATTAAACTGCCTGCGAAACTACCGATCCACCGCGTAGAGTTTCGTTTCTATGCAATAAAATTGTACTCGTATCGACGTATATCCTCGACGGAAGTTCCGTTGAATGTGCACGCGCCCTTACCTCGCGGTACGTATTGGATATTACGACGAACACATTGAAACGGCAGCAAAATTTTCCCTCGCAAATAAAATAAATTTTGAAGGTATCACGGGACAACTGCTGAACAAATTCGATATATATACATTTTATTATCTATCGACATGAATAACTACCTTAAATTTAATATATGAAGTTTGAATACTGACATAACATCATATTTATGTCCTTGTTTGTTTGTATTGTATTATTTTCTGTTTTTTTTCATATATATTTTTTGTAGTATTCTTTTTCTTTTTTGTTTCTGTTTTTATTGTTCAGTGTGTCAAATAAATGTTTATTTCTTTCTTTCTTTCTTTCTTTCTTTATTAGGTAAGAATATAAGTTGCGGTAGTAGATAGTGTTACAAATTAAGCACCTAGGTATCTATGCAAAATAACGAAACCGCATTATTCAATTGATAAAAAATGAGTTGCTGCGATGGACCAGCCATACTAATAATAGTTACTCTTTATTAGCCTGACTGTTGGCCACCTCTGAAAGCAAAATCAGTGGTGACTTTCTCTCTTAAGTATGATATTTGTCAGTCTAATATATAGGTAGGTACGGTGGCCTGCGCCTAAAAGTATACAGGCGGAGTTTTTAAAATAGCGTTCCCTGATGATGAAGGGACCAGCTACATCTGTTATAAATCCGGGGACGTGTTGTGTGTGATGTGTGTAGCAGTGGTGTTTATGTGGATTTGCTTGAGCAGCATGTGAGCTTGAGATCGCTATTTTAAAAACTCCGCCTGTATACTTTTAGGCGCAGGCCACCGTACGTCACATATATTATTATATAAAATTTACATTCGCCGTTAGATCTCTAAATCAATGTAGGTACTTTTGAGTAGACGTAGGTACACACATAATTGACGTAGGTAAGTACAAGTTTCCTCATGATGGCTTCCTTTACAAATAGAATAACTAATGCTTATTTGTTTTGGATGTTTGTATAGTGCCATAGGTAGTTAAACCTAGTAATACCTATTGGCGAAGGTAGTGAAATAGACCCTAGTCTCAGCATCAGTCAGACGGCACGTTTCACTCTCACGTCTGTTTTCCTAGTACAACAATCCAATACACAAACAATAACAATGTATTCGATTTGGAGATTGCCTTGCGTCGGTATAACTACGTACCGATCAGTTATACAGCCGCTAGGTAACATGTATAATTGTATATGTTGTGTGAAACTATTGTTTTGTTAGTTCATATAATTCCATTAAATGGCAACCATAGTAGTTTTTAGTGTAAAATAAAAAAAAACGTATGCAGCTGTTATGCTTGAAACGTGAATTAAAGTTGACCACGGATCAAAAAAAACTGACCCTAATAGTTACATAGGCACCTAAACTTATATTATTGCAACGAGGTGTCGGAAGACAAACTTTATTGATGAAATCTATGACATGGCACTATTTTAATAGGCGGCCTTATCATTAAATGCGCTGTCATGCTAAATTGTTATCACGAAATTCTTATGGAACGAAAGCAATATCAACAAACAAGTGAAACTCAAACCTTCGTGACGTGATGAAGTAGGTACGTAATAGATATATTTATATGGCTTTTCATTATGGCATGCTTGGCTTTGGCTTCATGTGGGAATCTTATATCTGAAGGTCACAGGATGAATGGGCGGTAATAAGCATTTAATGGATGTAGGGCATCGTTTGTAATATACACTCACGAGCAATGAAAAAGTTCCAGTGACAAAAGCACTGAATTTCTCCTAAACGGAAAAAATGTATGACGCCATCAGTATTTAACAGTGCAACTCTATTACTATTGCCAACTAAAAAAGTTTACATTTTCAAATTAATATTTGAAAAAATCGGGCTTATTCGGTGTCAGCATTTTGTGAGTGGAACTTTTTTATTGTTCGCGAGTGTATCACTGAATGAGAATCAACGCACAGCCCAAATTTCCTGAGTCTGAATCCCAAAATTTATCGCGTAGGTTTCTTTTATGGTCTATAAAAACTAAAATTCACCGCCTGAAGGGGTGAAATAGGAGTCCAAAGTGTGTATGAGGAATCCAAAATAGTAAGATTATTATAATTCGAAGAAATACTCCTTGAAATAAACGTAGTCGGGTAATGACTGAACATGTATTTCAGGATTTGACAAAATCCAACCCCTAGCACGGTGTGACGTAATCTGAAATCCGACATGGGTGTCGTTTGTTTCGGTTCGCTGATTACGAAAACAACAGCGATTTTAAAACCAGACGTCGCGAAAGAGGGATGCTTTCATCCCCTCTCAGATCATCATTTTGTATTAACGTTATATCTAAAAAAAGTTTTAGGGCACATAATATACGTAGGTACATATTCAATAGAACTGATTACTCGTACATGTATAATTTTATCGAGAGCTTATAGTATGTATAATCTGATAAATTATACATGCACGTGAAATTATAAACTAGCCTATTCGGGGCTTATGTTTATGAGTTGAGAAACATAAAAAAATAGTAGGTATCATAAGAAACATGTTCAAAGTTTCACCTAGGCCTTTTGAAAGCATTAGCATGTGTCTTAAGTATCGATGCTTATAGCCCTTTTAGATGCTAAAGTACTCAGAAGCGGCTTAGCAGAATCCGGTACTGTGTTACACAGTACCTAGGTAATAAAAGTTGGTGGACATTACTGATAACAACAGTATCACATAATCACAGTATGGTGTTGACTGTTAAGACCGCGTCCCGATTGCTCAGTTAACGCGGAGATCTCAAGGAGGACGGACGTATATTCCGTGCGCACTGTAAAATTCCCGCGATCCAATACTACTATAACAACTTTTGAAAACAAAATTTCATTAATTCTCAGTAATGCGATTAGGTATGTGTTAAAATATGTGAAGTGATTTTTTTATTATATAAATTAGTTAACAAGTTTCCATGATGCTACTTTTCTTGTTGAGTGCTGTGTTTATAGCGGGTAAGTTATAGTCATAGTAATACTTAAGTACCAATAATTATAAAAAATATGTAAGGTATATTTTTATATTTATCATCATCAGCCAATAATTATTGTGTTGGATACCGGCATGTCCAAAAACTGTCCCTAAGATTTGTATGTGCACTTATGCTAGGCATAATTGAATAAAATATGATTAAGTTGTAAAAAGCATTAAGGCCAGTAGGTATGTCTTGTAATGTAGTACTTAATTTTATTGGTAAAAAGAAATAAAGCTGGCACATTGACAAAAATATTTATTGTCTTATTGAAAAACAGCGTCGTCCTAAAGCTGTAAAAAATAGAATAGAATAGAATACTCTTTATTTTGCACCATTAAAGACAACATTACAATTCACAACTTATATATAAAATAGTACAAAAAAGGCGGCCTTTTTGCTCAATGAAATGTCTACCAGACAACCTTTGGATAAAGTATTACTTTTAAACCGCTCTTTAGGTAACTTTAGACCTACTTTCTGAATAAAAAAGTCAATATTAACACGGATGGGTGCATATTCGGACCGTAATATCCGGAGAACGGGCGGATGTCGAATAAATGAGTAAATGTGATGTGTACAGCCACCGCGGGCACCGCGGCACCGTGCCACCACCGACACATTACTAATTAACAATACATAAGCATCCTCTCGCCTGTCAATATACACTCGCGGGCAATGAAAAAGTTTCATTCAGAAAATCACCAATTTACACGGAAACGAAAAAACCTTACTTATTTTAAACCTTATTATACCTATAGAGGTATATTAAGGCTCACTTGGTTGTCGTTCCGTCTGTATTTCTGCCAAAACTACACTATGGTAAGTCAAATTGGGGTAGCTCTGCTTATTATACATTCGAAGTTCTAAAAGTTATTCAGTAAAGTAATATATATTGGAAGTCGTATACCTCTTTTATAATACCTTACCCTGTGTAAGGGTATCGTCATTTATTCCGGCCTATCTCAGTTATTGCAACACGCAGGCTTGCTGCTCCAATTTACACGGGAGCTAGGCTGGCTGAGCTGAAAATAAGGGTCCAACTACAAAGGTTCCACTCGAGAGAGCAAAGTACAGGAACTTCATCCCCTATCAGAATAAAATAGAGTACAATAAAAGTAAAAATGTGTGAAAATCACTTTAATACAATTGTATTTATTTTGTAAATATATATTTTTTCTTTACAAACTAATCTCTATCTTATTATTAATTTAACAAAGTGGATTTATCAGTGATAGACCCATAGAGAGTTCGATGAACCCGATGAACTAAATATGGGGTACATCGGTGCCTTCAGATAAATCAGAGGGTTAAATAAATTTTAAAGTCACGTAAAAGCATATTAGGTACTTAATCTGTTTAAAATACCAATAAAAGTTATTTAATATACCCTTTGCATTTTGTATGTTTTTGTCACATAAAACGCTATGCGAACCCCGGTCTACAGAATTGAATGAACGGAGTTTATAAAGAAAATTATTACTTTGTGCAAAGAAGTTGAGTTAAATTACCCATTTTACTTCGCAACAACAGAACTCTGTATGGAAGTCAAATATACAAAGGAATATTACAATGAGGTTTTTTTTTGTTATTATTTTTCCTAAATAAAAACATAATATAATATTAAACACCTTCTATGCTACCACAAAAAACTTTAAACACTGTTTAACTAGTGTTTAAAACGAAATTTTACAGATTTTGTAGGCGTTTGACAGCGCTAAACATCTGTTAAATATACTGTCTAAGTTTTTGTGGTAAGGCTTGCCATCAAAACTTAGACTCATGTTAACGTTGTCCGCGGCCTTATCAATACAGTACTCCGTAATAATTACTCGTTCATCTTGTATTTTAATGCTAATACCTACTTACAGGTTCATTGTTAGCGACTTCCTCAAAGAGACAGTCCGGGGTGTTATCGCGAACTCCTTTTGACAACGGACGAAGTAACACTTCGGAAGTAATTAGTGTCAAGTCAAATTCGAAAGAGGAGTTAGATTGTCTTCGTATCCGATTATGGATGTGAAAATGAGTCCACGATACTTACAACGAGAATAAGTTTTTCTTAAGAGCAGAATAAAATGATATTCATTGAAGCTTCACATATTGCTAAATGGACAACGTTGATTTGTCTGTTAGTAAGAGCTTTTTACGGATACTTGAGCTAATATTGCAAGGGTAGGGCAAAGGGTCGTTATCCCAAATAAGTTTTGTTCTTTAAAAATATTCTGAAAAAAAAACAAAGTAAAACGTATGATGCATTCCGGTGTCCAGTTTTACATTAAATAAAAAAACTATTGAAATAAAGGATTTTAATAATAGCATACGAAATTGTTAAAGCTTGCTATCTCTCACTTGTGAAATAATAAGTGTAACTTTGTTTTTATTATGTGAATGTGACACAAAATCTTGTTTTTAAATGCTTAATCTTAGCGTCCGCCGCATCTTGGGCCGTCAGTGTCTGACAAATAATCTGACAGGTTAATCCCTTGTTTATCCTTTTACTAATGCTTTACTATGATGACAAATCATATCCTAGCACCAACACGATAAGAAGTAAGCGGTCTGGCTCATATTATAACAAAATATAAATAAATCATATCCAATAAATAACATTAATTGTCCGTACCCAAAATATTCGGATAGAAGAAAGACTAAATTGACATATTTACCTACTACTCGTACATACAACTCGTAACAATAACAAATTACGACATCAAATTAAACGTTTGCAGATGCCAATGTCATTATTTCTTTTACGATTCAATTTGGGAACCAAAATGGTCGTACTTATTCGGAGGTTTTGTTTTAGGAAAATCTGGGTAGCTCATGAAAAGCCTGACATATTGGTATCGGTTGGCTGATGGCATCGTAAAAGCGGAAATAAGTTGCGTCTCGAAGCGTGTAACTCGACACGAATTTACAAGGCTTTGGGTAGGCAACGACACAATAGATATTTTATCATATTATAAATGGTGCATTTTCACGGAAATGAGCCTGTGACGTGACTATATTATTACTAGATTAGGGAAGATGGTTTCGTTAATGAATAGAACTTACTAATTCTGAATCCGAAATCGTGAAGAAATATTTAAAGTTTGCGTACACCTTACTGGATTGTTCTTTGTATAGACACACAGCTGTGAACTCTGTGAAATTATAGCGGTAAATGATTAAATAATGCTCAGTGGGTGAAATAATGGTGGCATGAAATAATGTTTGGCCTAATCGATCTCGTAAAATCGTCAACCACGCTAGTAAAAAATCAAATAAAAAATGAATATATACCCTCTACATAATAGATAAGTAATAGCAAACAAAGGAAATGGGTTGGGATTCCAATAAAATAAAGTCACTGTTTTTTTACATGATTTATTATTTCTGCATAGGTACTATTGAAGGATATAAGAGGCACCTGGTGCCTGTACCGGTCAACTTTTGACTACAATATCGGACTGCCCTCACAGTCAACATGGCTCTGGATAAATAACTGATCCTTCGATACGTATGATTTACATAAAGTGTATTCTGCAGAATAACCCAATTTACTGTGATTAAAATAAGAGGATTTAAAATGAAATTACTTTTAATACCAGTTAATGCGGCTTCATCGGCCCGTTTACTTTCTCTGATAAACCGAATGTTGGTCAACGGTTTAATATAGGTACAGGGTGTTGCAAAAATGGAATGGTAAACCGCAGGAGGGTGACTCGGGATCAGGATGTCATCTTAAAACTATTATTATTTTACGCCTTTTAGAAATTTAGCAACTTGAGATATTAGCAATTATTGTCATTTCCCTGCGGTATATGTTATTATGATTGTATGTGATTAGAAGTTAGTATCTAAAAATATAAATACCCGCTAAAGATTTACTATTTCTTTGACGTTGTGCCAATGTAATCTTTGATTGATGTGGGTTTGCCTAAGACACTACGATAAAGAAACAAATGGTAAGTTGATCACATCTGGAGCGGTGGTAGCTCAGTCGGGTAAGCGCCCGCTTCTCACGCAAGAGATGCGGGTTCGAATCCCGGCGCTGACATGTACCAATGAGTTCTTTTAACTTAAGTACAATGTATACCATCGCTCTTATATACGGTGAAGGAAAACATCGTGAGGAAACCTGCATATCTAGATCTAGCACATCTAGGTGTGTGAACCCACCAACTCGTAGTGGACCAGTCCGGTGGGAAATGGTCCAAGCTTAGGAAGGCAGTTTAGACCTTGGGGATATGCACAAAGGTTCCACTCGAGAGAGCCAGGTGCAGGTACTTACACCCCCACAGAGAATAGAATAGAATAGAATAGATCACATCTAAGTATAATAAAAATACAATGTTTGTGAATCTTCCAATCTGAAGTAGACCATCTAGGTAAGCAATGTTCTAAGATTAGAGGGTTACTAAACCGTTAAGACTTTCAAAGGTTCCAATCAGCTTCGTGTATAAAGTGTTAACACTTCGAACGTTAACGGGTAAAGGCCTTTAAATCCCTTCACGAAATAGAATGAACATACCAGAGCTTACTAATATAGGTAATACACGTAAAAAAATGTATGTAAGAGCGGTGGTAGCTCAGTCGGGTGAGCGCCCGCTTCTGAATCAAGAGATGCGGGTTCGAATCCCGACGCTGACATGTACCTACCAATGAGTTCTTTTAACTTAAGTACAATGTATACCATCGCTCTTACGGTAAAGGAAAACATCGTGAGGAAACCTGCATATCTAGATCTAGCACATTAGGAAGGCAGTTTAGACCTTGGGGATATGCACAAAGGTTCCACTCGAGAGAGCCAGGTGCAGGTACTTACACCCCCACAGAGAATAGAATAGAATAGAATAGAATAGAATGTATGTAAGAATGAATGTATGTTACTGTCTCTCGTAAGCGTGAGTCACAGGTAAACAGCTGTATAATATTTTATTGAATATAAGAAGTTGTCACCCTGGCCTAAAACAACTTTTTTTTTCATTCCCACTTGAAAACTTTTTTTTTTATAAATGCATATAATAAGTAAAATATACAATACAATACAATCCTTTTTATTTGCACCAAAAATAGAAACAAAACAAAATAAAACTTAAAAATAAGAACAGTACAAAAAGGCGGCCTTATTGACTATAGCCTTCTCTACCATTGGATGGAAGAGAGTCATAAAAATTTAGAAAATAGGATTAGAGGTAGCTGTGGTACACTATTTTAACATTACATATACTAAATAAATATATAATGATTGATGTAACATAAATATTTTAATAACTCTTAAAATGATTTTGACCAGCATTGTTATTGAACGTAGACCGCGGCGGGGGCAGCCCGGGTGCGGCGGGTGTCAGATATTCAAAGACTTCTTATATGTACATATAAACTGAGGTAGACGGGAGAATTGCGACGAAAGTTGAAGCGCTACAACAATGGGATTTTTTCATTGATTCTCAAAGATAAAAACATTTTTTAACGTGTCAAGATGCAATAATTTAGATATCAAAAATGAGATTTACGGAAACGAAATTCGAATTTGAACAAAGAATTAAAGGATGACAGCTCTAAAATATGAATTTGTGCCTTTGAATTGACATAATTAGTACTATTCTTTTCTTGCCGTTTCTTTCGCTCTTATTGATGTCAAATGTGGCCATCCCGCACTGTTAAAGGAATAACAGTTTTGGTAGTATGTGTTTCGTTATCGCTTTTCAGTAATGATTTGCTTAATACGTCGCGTCTACCTCAGTTTATATAAGAAGTCTTTGCGAGTATTGGGTAGAATATTGGACAATAGTCCACGATGCTTTGTCCACCTCGCCACTGCTCCGACACCTACTATTATAGTGTATACCAGCTCATGTCCAGTTTCCGACTGAACGAAGTTGAACAGCTGATAAAATATGTATGTTACAGCTTCTAAATGTTTTTATAAACATTGAATATAATATGAATTAAGTACTTATTTCTTGAAAGTTGTATCAAATGAAAAAGTGTATGAAGAGAAAGTTAGTACTTATTTAAATTCTACTAATACCATAAATAGTTGTAATACTTAATAAAAAAAATATATAATTATAAACAAACAAAAAACCCGACTGCACGCTAAAAAGATAAAAAAGGGGACCAGCAGAGGTTTCACCATTTAGATTTAGCTGAATGTTACTTAGATACGAGTACTTAGGTAGATATACCTTGTGTGGCGTTCTATATGGTCCCCGCCTGCGATACTTTCCATTAACATTGGGGCTTGTTTTCATCTTTTTAGCGTGCAGTCGGGTTTTTTGTTTGTTTATAATCATATATTTTTTATTTGTAACTTTTTAGTTGCTTTTATTTTATGAAATTTTGTAAAAAATGTTCATAAACTAAAGCCCGACTACTGAGGTTTTAGTTTATGAATTTTTTTTATTTCAATTATATTGGCGTTGTGATTTAAATACAATACAATATGCATATTTTTATAATTTGCTAATCAAGCCCTTTCATTTGATACCCCACATGGCATAGTTGGAAAAATATTTTTTTTTCGATCATCACTTTATGTCCTCTAGAGGGCGCTATATATTTTAATGTAACGTCACATAACCTATAACCATCGCGCAATCAATACGCTTCTAACGACACCTCATATATCAATATCTGTCAAGCCGTTTAGGCTACAGAAGGGAACAAAGAAACAGACAAACATACATACATACATACATACAAACATACAATCGAAAAACATTACCCTCCTCCTTCGGCAGTCGGGTAAAAAACGAGTAGAATCGATTTCAAAAGTTTCAATTTGCTACGCCGTGCCGTAGTATTTGCTACGCCGTAGCCTACTACGCCGTAGTATTTATTTATTTATTCTTTATTGCACAATATACAAAATTAATTATGTACAATCAGGTGGACTTAATGCTAAAAGCATTTTCTACCAGTCAACCTGCGCGAGGTACAGGGAGTAAATTGTATGGGAGTGCAAAAAAAACTTATATATAACACACAACAACCACTGAGTGCATGAAAAGATGAACTTTCTTCTATCCTATTCTGCTGAGATAATACTTGTATATTGCAACTTGTCGTAGTCCAATGCTATGGGCTAATGGCTATGGGATATTATGGATTAGGCGGTTAGGCTATAAACAGAAAGAAAGCTGGAAGCTTGGAAAGCGCTTACCGGAATAATTAAGGTCTTTTTATTAATTTATACCCCGAAAAGGTATTAATAATTAATGAAATATAATTTCAAGCGCAAGTGTTTAACGAGTAAGTGATTAAAACGTTTAAACCAGATAATCCTCTATTAATTACTTCACAGAAAAACAATCAGGGCATTTATAAATCTTATAATTATAAAATATATCATTTTTTTAACAACTAAAATTAGTGTAATAATGTTAATAATTTAGTTACTAATTTTTGTAATTTGGTGCCAACTGCCACGTGACTGGAACTTTTTCATTGTTGGCGAGTGTAGGTACTTTGTCGCATGAAAAGTCATATCTGTAGATATAAACGGACCCAAGAAGCTACAAATTGTCAAATTCCAATTTTAGTAAAAGAAGGATAAGTTAAAAATATTCACTTCCTTAAAGCTCATCTTGTGCCGGATATTAAATTGAGGAGAAGATTCATATTATAATTTTATATCCAGAAGACCTAGCTGTTGAAAATTTTATATTATATACCAAGTGATGTTTTATTTTTGTGTTTCTGATATATCAAATAGGTACTTTTACTTGTTTAATTACAAATCCGCATTTTTTTTCTTAATTATTAAGTAAAAAGTGTGTTTATTGTATAGGTTCTCCTTTTACGCGATTACAGATTATTTAAGATTCAAATACACCAAGACAATAGTCTAATTTGAAATGGAATTGATGAATTTGTGCTCTATTAAATTTACGTTATACCTATATGCAGCTGCCGCAGGTATCATTAGGGAGGGAAATTTTAAGGTCCTACCTACTCCTTACAACGAGTCTACGTGCCCAAATGGCATGTAATGCAGATACTTAAATGATTTTATAAATATAGGTTTTTCCATCATCGTCCATTTAGGCTTCTCCCGTGGGGCGCTACAATTCATATTCACGTAACGGCGATATAAATATTTATATCACTTTAATTTAATTCAAATTGTAACTTTGCTATTAAATTTGTTTTAAATGACAGTTGCATTCATATTTCATTCAACATTTATTTAAACCTTTGTTGCACAGTTTACAATTAAGTACAATCACATTTGTCTATTTAATACTAAAAGCGTTTTGACTATTACTGTTCATTACAAGAGGTTTAATAATTCGTCTAATTATTATTAACCTAAAAATATTCAAGTTGGTGACAATGTACAAAACTATTAAAATATATTAGGGATAAAAATAGAAATTACAGCCTCAGCTTACACATCATTATTACATTTTAACTTGGATGACAGCGAAGTAAAGAAAAAAAATATGACATTTATGTCTAATCTAAAACTCCCGTATGAGTATAAGAATAAGTACACGTACTTATAGCTCGACGAATATTTTTTTTCGTGAAATGAAATGAAATTGATTATTTTTTTTCGTTTTTGTTTATAAGTTAAGTGAAGAAAGCGAATTGAAGGTGACAAATGAGCGAAAAAAGTCGTCGAGCCAGTACGGCGTACTTACTCGTATGTCTATCACACACTTCATTGACTAACGAACTCAAATCCTTTTGCTACAGTGACATAGTCCAGCCCAGTCCAGCTATTCCAGCTTTGGATTTTGCTATAGAGTATTTTAAAAGCTATTTATTCACTAAAAGCTTTCGATGAATAAAAACATTTCTATGAAAGCATAATTATAATTTCAGTTACTTTTAAATTTAAATCCACAATTTTTAATTGAGTGTGTCATATGCGTCAACGTATCAAAGGGAAAATTGTAACGCAACCACTCTATAACCACTGCATACCAGTTATAAAATTTTAATTTAATTTTAGCTCCGACAGAATATTTTAATTTATTTCACCGTTATGTTTTTACAACGAATTTGACAATATTTACCTCATAGAGTAAAGCTGTGGCTCCAATAGGTAAAGAGTACCGTTGGCTGAGTAAGCGGAGTAGTGGTTTTAGTATGTCCTTCCATTATATTTTGATGGAGTGTTCTAAGTTTGCTAGTTTTTTGTTCACTGTAACACGCAATTAACAACTCGTTACGTGCGCCGTCTATTCAATTGGCGACTGACTAAAAATCTGCCGTTTCGTTTCGTAAAATATTCAATGCCAGCCTATTGCTCTCGGGATCCAGTTGGCAGAGCAGCTGCAAGTTGATTGCTACGTGGCCGGAAAATTAATCTGAACTGTCAATAAATCAGTAAAAAATTAGCAAAAATAAGCACTGCTCATAGAAAAAAAACAGGCGACAAACAAAGTTTCTATAAACAATTAAAAAAAACTATTTTTTTTAAAAGTGGATGATTAAAAATAGTTTAAAATCAGTGTACTCTTGTCGATTAACTATACCCTTTTTAGCACTCTGTATACACCTTTATCTATAGCTTATGGTTTAGATAGTTCGAATATTTTAGTTATAGGCTTTGAAACGCGTTGAATAGCGTTGGGGCCAGTATTGGGGCCAACATGTGGAGCCAGCGTCACTCTCAGAACTCAATGGGATGGATAACCAGCACGACTGGGGAGAGTTAGGCGCAGGACCGATGCTTTTACGCGCACACGTCGAGCATGGGACATTACAGTTTTCGGACATTAACTGTCTAAGGGCAGATTTTTCTGATGAAATGTTATCTGCAGAATAAAATTGTTGCTGTCACTTTCTAGTACAAATATACTGTCGCGACAGCCTCAGAATTATTCCTTACATAATTTTTATATAACCATTGAATTGACCGGTTGACTTTCGGATAATGCATTATGGAGTTCAATCGACTGGAAATGCCTTCGTCTATAACCCATTTGAAGGAATACATCGACTTTCCAATCAGTATATGTATGAAGCGCATACCACAATGTTCAAAATAGTATATATATTTGTGGTCGTAGTCAGGACCAATTTGATAGCCGCAATCCAATTATTATACCTACCTTATAATGATTGAATTAAAACAAAAATAACAATTTCTAAACTGACAGTTATCTCTGAGTGGAAATTTCACACAATTAGGCCCACTTGCGTGGATCACAGGGTTAAAAATATAAACTCAGAGGTAACTAACTCAGGGTTAACTTTGTAAAATTTTAACCCGGACTTTTGATTGCGCTAATGGAAAATAACCCTGAGTTAGCTAACCTGACGTTTCTTTTTGCACTCTGTGAATCTATGTCCCGTTCCAGGCTGAAAGGGACCAAGTTTCTATTGCCGTAAAAAAACATTGTCTTCTATCTCGTTTTCACCCGTGAGGTGGATAAAACTATCTCTCTCTATTTCCATTTTCGCAATCTGTCAGTAATTTGTATTTGGTTTACAAACAAAGTGTCATATTTGTGATTTCCTTGTAGATATACATTGCGAAAATTATAAAAAATTTAAAAGAAGCGGCGGTAGCTCAGTCGGGTAAGCGCTCGCTTCTTACACAAAAGATGCGTGTTTTTGATCCTAGCGCAGACATACCAATGAGTTCTTTGGAATTTAAGTACAATGTGTGGCAACTTACTACCACACATTCTACTTACCACAAAACGTTCAAGAACCTTATCATAAGCAGCTCTCTTCAATCTAACCGTACCAGCAAGCAATACTGAACCAATAACAACAGCAAGTATTGATTTTATTGAACACATCGCGGTTGCAAGTTGTGCTTTAGATAACAGCAAAGATAGCCCTGAAAAGAGCTGTTTCTGGAAACAAAGAGGGAGTTCCGAAAATAACTGTTCAGCAAGCTCAAGCAAGCAGCAGCAGCGACCACCACCGTCACCGCGGCAGCTCGGGGAGGAGAGCCTTCGACAGCGCAGAAAAGGAACGAGTCCCCGTGCATTCCCAACGCCACGAGTATTTAAGTTAGCACCGCGCGTATAAGTAGGCTTATTTTCTGTAAATAAATTATTATTATTCTGTCCACTCTGAGTATTATTTTCTACCTTCTCTACGCAATATCTCCAAAAATGTATAGCTCTTACGGTGAAAAAAACATCGTGATCTAGATGTGTACCCTAAAGTGCATTGTACTCTTTCAAAAACGGCGATACGGCTCGCAACCTATCACGTGAGTACAAAAATGTACAGCGAAAAGTGGGTGAGTCACCTCTGAGTGACTACATTACAGTCATAGTCGTGAGCATATATTATGTATGTAACCACACCATTGTGCTCTTAATTTCACAAGTGGAACTATTTGCTACTTTGCTAGATAGTGGAAAAATATAAGAATGATGAGTTAATCATCATAATCAAACATTTCCAACGAATACAAGAATATTGATAAAAACCTTTTCTTTTGACGTAAGCCGGGTTAGCGTCTTAACCCTTCAATATTGGGGGGTTAAATATTTAAGAGTTTATCCCAAGGTTAGCGCTCATATTTCAGCGATGCAAGACAAATTAATAATCTAACCCTCCTTATGTCAAATATCTCCGAGTTAATTCGCTAACCCAGGTCTGCGCAAGTGGACCTTACAGTGCCACAAACTTATCTGTTCCGGTGACAGCTCACATAAATGTTTAATATTTCTTAATTCTATAAGATTTTAAGTTTGTTCGTATTGTTAATTTGCTCTTGCGGTGTTAATAAACCCATCTAATCTTTTACAATATACAATTCATTAGTGAGTAATAAGATATGGATCAATTTAGTTCGGTCTCACCGGAACAGATAAGTTTGTCGCACTATAAAATTAAGTAGCCCTATTATACAATCAGTTAATCTGTGATTAGAAATTCGTGTAGAAATTATGTACTTACACTCACGGGCAATGAAAAGGTTCCACTGAGAAAAGCACCATATTACTTCTAAACGGAAAAGGCTAGCTTAATGCCGTCTTCTGCAACATTAAAGTACATTTAACAGAGCATCAGGATATTACCAACTAAAATCGGTAATCGGTAATTTTGTTCCAATATAAATTAAATCTTTGAAAAAATTGGGTTTGTTTGATGTTGGCATTTTGTGAGTGGAACTTTTTCATTGCCCGGCAGTGTACCTATAAACATCTACCTACATAAATGCTACATATAGGTAATTAAGCATTTAGTTAAATTTGTCATTAATTCACAACACGTATGTAACCTAAGCTTTAACAAAGTAATTATATACCTGCTGATATATTTTATACAAAGCTACCGCTAATATGTAAATATGTGGTGGCTTGCACCAAAAAGTTAATCAAAATTAAATCTATGATCTCTTGCTCTGACATTTGAACTTTGATTAACGTTTTGGTGCAAGCCACCCTAAATGTATCAAATTTTGTACTCCCCCAAAGTCTATCAGATGAAATGTTTATGTTTGTAATCATGAATGTAACATGCCATAATATAATAGAGTATCAGTATCAATTTATAATTAGGGTTATTATTTTCCAGTGCCCAAATTTCAATTTGAGTAGTAGAAATTTCAGAATAATTAATTTAGAACATCAGCATTAGTCATAGACGCAGGACAGCTATTATTAACACACTTTGTTTCAAAATAATTTACAGTACAGAGAGTATTCTCTACTACTACTATTTTAACTGGCATGTGTTTTAGAGCATTTTGACATATTTTTATGCTAAAGATTATTGTTAAATAAAACAAATAGTGCGTTAGAATATTTCATACTTCACATTTTAATTTTATTAATTAATTAAAAAAAAAACATTTAAAAATAAAAAGTAACCTGTGATAATCCATAACATATAGAGGTTACTTTTTGCCGCACATCCGCGATACAAAAACCCTTTTAAGGCCATTCAGTCAGACTACATCTATACTACACAAACTCCAGACTAAACCAGATGTTGTTTGTTTCACTTTTAATTTTAATTTCGTTTTTTTGTGTATTTATGTTGTTACTATTTTTTGGTGTGTGGTGCTGGACATCGAATAAAGACTTTTTATCTTTATTTTTATATTATACAGATCTGTGACATACTTCCGGGATGTGCACCTATGAAAGGCTCACCCTGTATAAACTAGCTTTGGCATACCCGGCGTGGCCCCTGGTTCTTGCTGGCCAGGTACACAGTTAATTCGTACGAGTAGTACAAAACCTTTTGCGTCCCGTATCGCGATATCACAGCGAAAAACAAAATATTTGTACTTTGTCTGATTTCACGGTATTCAGCCTGTTTATTGTTGTATTTACCAGTAATTTTATTATTGTTTGTCGCTGGCAGGCAGCCGCGGCGCGGGGCTCGGCGAGGTGGACAACTGTGACGTGAACGAGCTGAAGGTGTGCATCGAGCTGATCCCGCGCACGCCCGTCGGCCTGCCACGCAGCCGCGACGAGCTGGACGCGCACTGCCAGTCAGTATACACGGTGACAGCTAGTAGACAAATTGCCAGTAGACACACAGCACGCCCGTCGGCCTGCCGCGCAGCCGAGACGAGCTCGACGCACACTGCCAGTCAGTATATACGGTAACAGCTAGTAGACACATTAACAGTAGACACACAGAACGCCCGTCGACCTGCCGCGCAGTTGCGATGAGTTCGACGAGCACTGCCAGTCAGTATACACAATGACAGCTAGTAGACACATTGACAGTAGACACACAGCACGCCCGTTGGCCTGCCACGCAGCCGCAACAAACTCGATGCACTTAGCTCGTCGCCCTGCCGTAACAGAACCAGTTAGTAGATTATTATTGGCATTAGAAATACATAGCCAATTAGTAGACACCTCTGACTACCCCTTCGGGGATTACAGTCGTGAGCATAATATTAGGTCCTTACATATGAAATTGGCGTTTTCTATAGGAGGAACATAAAGTCGTTTTTTTTTTAAATGAAATATAACTATTAAATTAATCAAAGTATGTACCATTGCTATGTATGCACTTTTGCCATCTCATAGGTAGTTCATTGATCCCCTTACTAAAAAACCATTCGGGCGGGAATCAATAAAATCTTTGAAGGCGGTTTGGACTGCCCCATCGGAGTTGAATTTTTTTCCTTGCAAGTAGTTATCCAAACTGCGAAAAAAATTGTAATCTGTTGGAACAAGGTCCGGAGAGTACGGTGGATGTCTAAGACATTCTAATTGAAGCTCCTCTAATTTGGTAGCCGTCTGTTGTGCAGTGTGTGGTCTAGCGTTGTCCTGAAGCAGCAGTGGCCTAGAGCGATTGACCAGCCTCGGTTGTTTAGCAGCTAGCTTTTCCATCATGGTTTGCAGTTGCTGACAATAGATATCTGCCGTAATCGTCTGGCCAGATTTAAGAAAGCTGTAGTGAACGACACCGGCACTAGTCCACCAAACACTTACAAGCAACTTTTTTTTAGTAAATTTTCGCTTAGGGCAGGATTTGGCTGGTTCGCCAGGGTTCAGCCATTGCGATGAGCGCTTCCGATTATCGTAGAGGATCCACTTTTCATCACAGGTAATGATTAGATTTAAAATTCCTTCATTATTGTGCCGGTTGAGTAACGTAAGTAACGCAGCAGTCGACGCGCGTTTGTCGGTTTGCTTCACTCAATTCATGAGGTACCCACCTTTCAAGCTTTTTCACCTTCCCAATTTGCTTCAAGTGGATTAGAATAGTTTTATCACTAACACCGGAGCCTGCAGCTAACTCGGACGTGGTTTTGGTTGGATCCGCTTCCACAATAGCCTTCAATTCTTCATTATCAACTTTGGTCTCCGGCCGTCCACGAGGCTTGTTCTGCAGGTCGAAATTTCCAGAACGAAAACGTTGGAACCAAAAACGCACTGTGTTTTCTTTTGCGACACCGTCACCATACACATCATTAATCCTTCGAGCCGTTTCTGCAGCACTGGTGCCACGGTGGAACTCATACTCGTAAATAACGCGATATTTCAAGTTTTCCATTTTGTAAACAGAGTGACACAAAGAAAAAAACAAAAGAAGAAAAAACAAATGAATTAGGAGGTTTGAAACACAAATGGATGAGTAAATAGCTGTATGAATTTGAATTTGGAATTCCTAACCATAAAGGTAATATTTGAGATCAAAGTGGCCAGTACGACAAAACGCCAATTTCATATGTAAGGACCTAAATGTTAGTAGACCCGTTGTCAGTTAGTAGATTCACATTTCAAGTTAATATACACACAAGACATGGTTACCGTTAGTAGACACACATTGACAGTTAGAGACAGCTAGTATCAGTTAATGACACACGTGGCCATTGAGTAGACGTCCATTCATTGCCAGTTGATCACGTTGACACGTTGCATCGGATCCTCCGTTTTAACGAAATTCTCAATAAAATAATAGCACATTTTCACTAGTCAATATAACTTTGTATCATACTGGGTACATATTTCCTAATATAACATGATAAATTGATTACTTAAAATGAAGCGACTGTGGAGTTCGACACCGGGTGCAAACATTCAAATTAATTCCGTTTGAACGATACGAAAGTGACTATTTCGACCCAAGTTACACAACATACGTAGTAAAATGGAGACAATAGGATTAACGACGACGCAGAGACAAAGTCTGTTGAATCTCAGCTCAGCGGACTGTTTTATTATTCAACTTTACAGTCTTAACAGCGTAACCCTTTGTAGTTACCCGACACCGCAAGTGGTACACACGTGTCGCTTGCTTTATTAGAAGACCTTTTAGAGTGAAGTATAGTTTTGTTGACCTGCTAGCTAATTCTGTCAGAAATAATAATAAATCAACCCATTTGCATTATTAAATTTTACCATTGATGTTACCTCGAATATCAATGTGAATATTAAAATTTTATTCGTCTTGTAAAAACTTCACTCTCTATCTAAAATTTTTGCTAGAGTTAGTTATTTAAAGTTATTTAGTTTAATCATGAATAGCGATGTACTTTTAGATGTGTTCGTATAAAAGCCTAAAAGCCTTATATTGTTCATAATGTTGACTTGGAAACCACTTACTTACGAAACAAACAATTAAGTGACAAGAATGTATTGTACGCCGCCTCAATAATTGTATATTATTTGGGAAGGTAAATTATATTAAACATATTGAAGTGCTCACTTAGCGAGTATTAGTCCCCGGTAATATTATTTACCTAAGTGAGAGTAAATTAGAAACAGCGGTAGGAGGATACTGGGAAGGATCGTCTGTAGTAAGGCATATTATGAGATTTGGGAACTAGGGCATACTATAGGGCTTATAGATATTTAATAAATTTAATTATCACGGTGTATGTATATTGATTGATAGATAATCTCATTTCTGTGATGACTGATAAGTGTCGAATGACTGAAGATTATCCCATTTACCTACTTAAAGAAATCTATTCTATTCTGAGAGGGGGCAAAGCTCTTGTGAGTGGCTCTCTCGAGTAGAACCTTTATACATATCCCCTTAATTTCAGCCCAGCCAGCCCAGCTCCCGTGTAAATTGGAGCAGCAAGCCTGGGTATTGCAATAGCTGAGATAGGCGCTCTGTTGATCCACTTCATTTATTAATTAATTTAAGCAATCAGAACCAGAGTGATTAGTTAGGCTTAAGCACACAGTGACGACTTAAGATATGGATCCATTTTATATACATACACATTTTCACAATGTATTCTGTGTATTTTACAATAACTATATATGAAATAAAGAAAAAAAAACGCTTGTTGCCGGGGTTGCTCGAAATGGTTTCTTAATACAATTGCCATTGTTTACCATTTTGCCATACCATAGCAGACTTTCTAGATGTTACACTGCTTTTAACATGTTTACTGCTCAAGCTAAGAGATAGACCGCATCTCTCTGAGTTCTCGATAACCAATAAATTGGATGTAATTATCTTACGTACCGCTGTTGTACTTATTGTGTCGAGAGTAATAAATACAATATCTCACTTCTCCTGCCATATCGTATCACATGTGTGTATACGATTGAACAATTACCGAAATGTAACATTATTATATTTATTGTAGATAATGTTATTTCGAGTTCCATAAGTAATTGGGCATGCTGGTAAATGTATGCTCAATTAAAGGCTTACAACTAAATCTGGCAATGGCAACACAAATTGGCAATGAAAATAGTCCGTAATTAAAGAACTTTAATATTGTATTTGCATAGGTACTTTAATGACGAATCATAATATTAAAATAATCAAGAAATGACATCCTAGACAACTTTAAGGTTACGTTCCCAGTAAGAAAACTGCTCGCCCATTGCTAGGCGCACTGCAAGCGTAGAGTGAGCGCAAAACTAGCAAACTGTGAACACTCGGCATTACAAACCGGGCCCGCGCGCCGCTAACTCAATCGAAGGCGGAGTTTACTTACTGGGCACACAGTCTTAAGTTTTCCTCCTATAGAATAATAGAATCAGCCACGAAGTCTAGTTATCAATGCCAAATCAAGATTGTATTTGCATACTATAAATGAAAGCACTAATACTGGCGTACTGCTCTCTTGACTAGGACATAGATTGACCTAGGTATAAGGAGAGGAGTTAAATGAGTATCTACATAGCACAAAATAAATTAAATTTTCCATAGGTCTCTATTTTATATCCGTAGTTGTTCAAAACATTACTCAGTTAACAGAAAATAACTATGATGTACGGTCAGTTGCAGATAAACCTGACCCCCCTCTCATACTAACAATGTCTCTGAATTGAACATTGTACATTGTACATTGAAGTGCTTAGTTTCTCCATCGGCATCGGAGCCAATCTTATTTATAAGATTTTAATATTATTTAAAGCCGAGACGTTAAAAGTGTGTTTATTTAAAAAAACTCGGCTACACACGTAAAAAAACATAGTTAAGGATTATTTATTGCTAACCACTATGAGTTTTTTTTGTAACTAAATATTATGACGTATAAATACATAAGTAAGCGTGCGATTTCCGCTAAAAGTTATACTTCTAGTTCTCCGTATGTAGAGGGAATGTCAAAGGATTTTTAACAAGTGCCTAGTACTGAGTACCGACTTAATTGGTACCTACTCGTGCAAAAATATAAAAGTTGAAAGCGTTTTATATACTCGTGTAAAATATTATAATTCTGAATAGCTGGTGTACTTCTATATTGAGTACACAAACAGAGCATTGAAGTTAAAAGCTACAATCAAATTCTTGATAGCACTTTGCATCGGTTGGTAGCGAATCGTTAGTTTTTCGGAAGCAAAACGTAAAAATACAATACAATCCGACCAAGCGATGTTCAAACTATGTAGTCACTAGTGTTTCATTATTTTTCCAATTTCACCTCAGAGTTGACAACACCCTTGACTATGTAGGTACTTTCCTTTTTTTACAAAGCTTTTGTTTCGGGACTTTCGGAACAGAGTTTTGTTACTGTATTGGCCTTATTCCAATAAAGACCTTGTGTATTTTCACCGTAGGTGTAAACTTCCCTGTTACTGTGTGAAATTCTGCCTCCAATATTACTTCTCTTAAAACAGGGGTCGTTTGCTTTTAGATTTGCCACCGAAAGGAGAGACGCGTAGGTATTTAACCCGTGACTAAAAAAGTTTGTATTTCTCGCCACGTAACTTCAAAATGGTTGGACCGATTTGAATGATATTTCATTAAAATCTGTTTAGTTTGGTAAGTATTCTAGTTCAAAAGTATGTAATCAATTTATACATTGATATAAAAATCTAAAAACATAAGTACCTTATTAGAAGAAGTGTTTTTGCCCAAACAGGATTTGATTGAAATTTGGTTTCCCAGTCATGAAAAAACGTATCAAAAGAATAATAAATTGGCCCGAAATTTCCATGTAAAACCTTATTGAGGCAATTCCAAGCCCGCAAACCACAGTTCGGACCGCTTGTTTATATTTATGTGTATGGATATTCATTGTTCAACATCCTTTTTTATTGACCAGTTTAGAATGAAATCCTTTTTTTGTCCTTTTAAGTAGGTACTTTGTTTTTTTATGACAGCTGCAGTTAGGTAAGTAGGTAGCAGTGTTGGTTGTTTTAAGATTTTCGATTCCCGGGTGAAAATAATATCTTTCGAGTCTTTAATTAACCCGAAAGATGGAAATAGGTCTGCTCTTCATTCGCAGTGTCGTGTGATCAAAGCGAGTAATCGAATTCCATGCTTTGTATGCGCGGCGTGCTACCGACAGAGCTGCCAGCATCCTAACATACCTCCCCAAAACTAGCTACGACAAGACTTGACTAATTTTAATGCAGTTTTTTTTGATTCTGGTTACTTTAAAGGTTAACTCAATTCCCGCTACGGCTATTTCATTGGTGGGACGTGCTTTACACAAGTTTATCTACGCAGATAAATGATGCCGTGCAGTCAGGGCCAGCTTAGTGTATCATCAGAGGGACTGAATCGCTTTAAACATTATTTAACTGCATGCAGTTTTACGTTCGACTTCATGCAATCATGACATCAAGTTATAGAACAACGCGGACTCGGGTGCATCGAGTTTAAGCGGTCGGCTGCAGTCATTGAGTATACCCGAGTCCGCGTTGTTCTATGGCTGCAGTCGATGTCTTGAACTTTGCGTTACACAACAAGACACTAAACAACTGTAGCCGTTGCTACGCCCAATCAAAACTCACGAGCAATGAAAAAGTTCTACTTACAAAAGGTCGTCAGACATTAAATTTAATTTAGGATTTAATCAAATACTTTACGCTCATTCTCTCCCTCAGGGCCTACCAAACGGGCATGGTGTGCATGGACGCGTGGATCAAGCGCTGCCTGCCGGGCGACGGGCAACGGCTGGTGCAGCAGCAGATCGGGGGCGCGCGCGCTCTCATGCGCTTCCTGTGCACCAATGAGACTGCGTTGAGGAAAGGTACGGCCGGTTTATTGGTGGGTTTTTAACCAGGTTTAGTGAGGTGAAAACCGCATCGAAATCGGACCAGTGAAAGGCTAGGGAATCGCGCACAAACATACAGACAGGTCAAACTGGTAGGTTTCAGTTTGTGCGTTTGCGTATGCGTTTACCTGGAGTTTGGCTGAACTGTTTTTGGATGCGGTTTTCAGAAATGTATTTTGGTAACAACAAATATATACTTTAGTTTATTTTTCTGACTACTTAGTTACTGGCTAAGACTTTTTAAATAGAATACCCATCACGCTAAAAAAACTAAAAATAAAACAAACGGTGTATTATAGGAATAGGGAATATGCAAGTGGTTCAAATAAAGGTCAAATATTATTTATAATAAACTTTGTTGTTTCATAACTACGACTCCATCATTATTTTTGATTATAATTTATTTTTGAGCAAGTAAATGAAGTTGAAAAGTACAAAAAAACTTCGGTAAATTCTAACTTCCGAGAAACGTCACCCATTTTCTTAGGGCGGATGTGACGTCATAATTCTTTATATATCAATCTCAGAATAATAACTTCTTTGCGTTTGCGTATAGTTAAATAAATGTCAAGTGTAAACAAAGAAATGTTAATGTCACCGAGTATTTGTGATGCTCGTTGTGATCAGATACGATGGATCACATAAAAATTCTTCCAATACGAGTAGATCCTAGCCTCCTATAACCTCTCCACTTCTTGTTTGATATGCTTGTTTGTTTGCAAAGTGTAGGACTTTTTATATTTTTTGTTGGTAGTGTATGGGCTGCCACTAGTTGTTCTATTGTAATGAGGCGTAAACAGCCATTCGCTAGTCAACGAGCCACTCAAATACGCATATTGCAACACAATAAAATTAAATTTGTATTGTAAGTATTATGACATGAACATGACACAAGTTGCTCTTTCTACTTTTAGGTTATAATGGCAGTCGTTAGTATATTTCAAAAGTTGTTATTTTTTTCTAAATTAAGTTATGGAAGAATTCTCGTAATCAGAAGAACTGGACACATTAAATTTATTACGCAGTATGAACGAGTAAACTGTGGCCAGCTGCGGAAAAGGACAGCAAAGACTATTGAAAAGTCGAGAGCCGTGTGCCCAAATATTAGGGAATATGCATATATTTTTATACTCTTATTCGATAGTTTAGATAAAGGGGTTTAGACCTTTGAGATATGCACAATGGTTCCATTCAAGAGAGCCAGGTGCAGGTTCTTACACCCCCACAGATAATAGAATAGAATGACCCACTAACCCTAGTCTCTCTTACTGAGAACCAAAGTTACAGTAAGTACTTACATACAATACAAATATTACTTTATATTCATATTGCCATATTGCCATAATAGCGTAATATTGTGTACAAAGGTCCTCTGGTTTGCGCGCTCCCATTTCAAAAGAGCTACTAGCAGCTATTTACGAGCTCCCATTACAAAACAGCCACTGGTCACACTTTATTACCATTATAAAACAGCCACTGATCACACTTTATACACTTCCTTTTTCGTTTGTTACCATGACAACATTGGTTTGTTGAAAATACAAAAGTACTCTGTGATTACTTGATTAGGTAAAAAATCTATGCCGACTGACGGGACTCATTATTCTGAGCCGTGAAATTAAAAGATTATGACGTCACACCAGCCCGCCATCCTGACGGGAATTTCAAAGTGGTCGTGATGGTTGTAATTTTTTAACTTTCTTTAAAATACCTTAAATTACTTATTTTGGCGTTGAATTTTTTTTTACTATAATAAAGTGATGTAAAACTATCCAATAAAAGTATAAAAAAAAATTACGCATATTCCCTATTGTATCATTACACACATAACCACGAATTAAAAACAAAAATGTCCATCTCTGTAAGACGGCAAGTCATGCCGGATATCCAGTGAGCGTCCACGCTGGCCTCGTGCCTCAACACAAGTAAAACTATTTTAATGTGTGCGCTTCTCAAAGTCTCAAAAGTTTTCAAAGTCTGTATCATCCCGAGTGAAGGAGATATAAGCAAGTACCTATATAGGTAGTTAGTTACATACTAAGATATTCCCACATAATTACGATCTCGTGTGCTGTAGGTATAGCAACTTAAAGTTGGGCACAGTAATTGTTAAAGAAGTACTGACATACCTAGTTATAGCCCATTTTATTAAATAACTTGAATCCTAGATTCTCTTCAACGCCACACAAAGACTTATTTTTCAAAGAGCTGCAAGAAAGCTTAGAAATATTACTTAAAGTCTCACGAGAATGCTAAGTTCCCGTTTGCTGTCGGAAATCTTGAGTTTTATTTTCTTGGCGTACTCGAGATTTTACAGTACTACATTTTACAGTTGGAAGTTTTAACAATAGATTACGCTGACTCGCGGCTATCCGACCATTTCACGAGACACGTGTGTGACGGTGAAAGCAATAAACGTATAAGTCCGCTCTTTGTTGCCTCGAGTTGCTGCCAGCGATGCGTCCCACTTCTGAAGAAAACCTTTGACATGCTTAAGACGCTAGAATAAATGGAAAGTGGAAATGCTCACTGGATTATTTTGCCGTTTTTATTAAAGTTTCCTAGGGTACTATTTCTTGCTTTGACGCTACATAGAAGCCTATATGCAGAGTCTGGGCCTAAGACCAGTGAATAATAATGTTATGGCTTCTTAATTGAGGCGTTTGCCTATGCTGATAATTTAATCTCAGAATTGTTGTGTGTTATATATTATATATCCAGGCTAGAATGTGGAAATTGAAAAAGCCAACTTCCAACGTATGATGAATACTGTGCGGACTGATAGTTATCAGACAAAATATTATGTTTATATGCCATTAAATAATATATAATATTAGACTTTTATGCTAAAACTATCGCGAACCCACTGTTTCCTTATCACCAGTGCTAAATGCCTCTCATCTAGTGAGAAAGTAGTAACTATCACTGGACGAAGCATATTATACTCATCCATCACCAGTGCTAAAGACCTCTCATACAGTAGAAAAGTAACAACTGTATCTTCATCATATCACACTTCATTCTCATCGCCAGCACTAAAGCTATACACTCCCGCAGAGTTCCTGAAGGAGCCGATGTGCTGGTCGCGCGTGTCCCCCGCCTGGTCGCAGTGCGTGGACGAGCTGCAGATGGCCGTACGTGACATCACGGAGCGCGCGCAGCTGCTCACCTACGTCAATAGGAACTCCGAGCTGTGCTGGTAAACTCACTTGCTACTGTTTTTTTGAGGGTCTAGAGACTCTAGACTAGACACTAGGGGATCTCATAGTGACAGCGTTTGAGCAATCTTCCTAACGTGTCGGTGACAAACACTGCAGCCTTCTGCTGCCAAGTGGGGGTTTTGCTGCAGATGGCCGTACGTGACATCACAGAGCGTGCGCAGCTGCTCAACTACGTCAACAGGAACTCGGAGCTGTGCTGGTAAACTTACGCGCTTTTGTTTCTTGAGGGTCTAGAGGATGTCACGGTGACACCGCTTGAGCAGTGGTAAACTCACGCACTTTTTTTTTTGAGGGTCTAGACTAGTCTAGAGGGTCTCATAGTGACCGCTCGAGCAGTCTACTTCTTCTTAGAGTATAAGAAAGGATTAGCCAGTTTATGGCAGGGTTACTTATCGGATGCCTCGCTGCGCACGGCTGGTTTTATTTTGGTATAGCTTGTAGAAGGACTATGGTATGGTATGGTATGGTATAAGTATGTCGCTGTCGCTGACTGCCCCGGGAGGGTAGTGAGGTGATGACTCTCGCGCGGTGGTGAGATGCTGGACACGTACTTATGTATAATAATGTACATAAGTAGCTATTGTGGTGACTCACACGCACCGTACGGTTTGCTTTTCACTGCTCGATAGGTGTATTTTTTTTAGTAGAATACATGGGCCGCTAGTCTGCTAAATTTTATGTAGCAAATGCAGTTAGGTATTTTATAGGTAAATAGGTACACCTAAGTTAATTCCTATTGACACCTATAAAAGTTAGCAGTCATGCGGCCCTGGCTCCTGGCATACAGGTTCTCCTAGTTTAGGAGTCAGGGCAATACTGATTATAACGATGAGTAGAATAGTAGATATAAGATATTTTCCCAATAAGTTATACTATGTTTACTTGAAGAGGGTGGTTGTAGAGGTGCAGTAAAATAACTCAACTTCAGTCGGTCAATGGTACATAAGTGGATGGTCAATAGTAGGTAAATAGTTGGAATTCTTTTGATCCCGATAACCAAGATGATGTATTGGTACCGAAATAGATTCGCCGAAAATTACGTATTTGATTCCGTTTTCCTGTTGCTAGAAAAGGTTTCCTGTCCATGTTCCTACGGTCAGACTCTTTCCGCCTTTTCACTATTACATAGGGCCTAACATAATGTTACTTACCTAAAGTCTTTATTTAATAGTCGAAGATTGAGTGACGTATTGTTCTATTGGCGGGACAATCGATTGTTGATGAACCGTTTAGAATCGTTCAATTTAGTATCAGAGATAAAAAAAACAGACTTTAGTTCTGAATCCTCTGACTACCCGCAAGAGATCAAAATGTTCATGTCAGTTCATGACGCAACTAAGCAGGTATTTATATCGTGGGAAATCATGTCCTGTCATGTTATATTCTACTGACGCTCCCGCTGCCTCTGGACTCGTCTCTCATGCATGGATAATCTCTTCAAAAGCCGGTCCAATTTTCATATATTCGCGAAGCATAGAACTCAGATTTGTAGCCGTCGTCGTGCGTCGGTCGTTAATTTCCATCGAGGCATGTTATTTATTTATGATAGGCTTTGTTTGTCTTATCAGTCATATTTTTATTAGTTTTCAAGATAGAAATAGTCTGAATTCTTTCGTAAGCATTATTATAATCAGAAGATATATTATAATTTGAGAAAAAATATAATATATTAAAATGTTATTAAATTGTGTTGACGGACCAAAATTATTAAATGATTTAAATGCCTACTGAAATAAGGGATAAAACAAATAAGGCAAGATTCTCAAGATTGTTAAAAAACATTTGTTAAGTAAAATCTAGAAACCTATTGTCTGATGTTTATAAAAACAAGTATCAAGTTAAATTTATTGTTAAAATATAATATTCATTAGTATTATCAAGAATTAAGTCTGAATCCACAGACAAACCAGTAAACTGGTTTTGTGGGTCATTATTAATTGTACTGTGTTTTTTATGTTTAATATATACATTGAACTGAACTGAAAAAAAGTGTGACTTTCTATTTTACAATAGGAGGGAGTAATGCCCCAGTAAATGGCTCTCTCAAGTAGAACCTTCGTACACGTCCGCTTCTTATGCTTGGTAGTCCTAGATCCCCGGAGTATTGGAGCATGCAGAAAAACATGGTTGTTAACTTTAAAGGCAATGTAGAATTTTATCAGTAAGTACGGACACGAATACGTTTCCACATTGCATTTAAAGTCAACAACCATATTTTTAATTAAAATAATTGAACTCGCCATTACTGTTTCCGAGTGGCTTCTCAAGTTGATATTTATAAAACTTTTAATATTTATTCTAAGTAAAGATATTAAAAGTATTTGGTAATTACCGTTAGTTAAATTTTTATAGTTTCTCTTTAATTTCAGGACACTTAAACAATTGATATTGTTACTGAAACCATAATTTTATTAACTTCATAACGAGTCCTTAACTTTAATTACCGTAATTGTTGAAGTGTCCTGAAATTAATAATTATGGTTTCAGTCCAGTTTGTGTCGGAATCTGGAGATTGCATTAACCTTTTGCGACCCGAAGTCGCGATATCGCGCCTGACGACAATAGATTTCTATTGTGTCTGATTTCCAGGGATTCAAACGGTTACTCTATTCATAATATCTGCATTTAAACTGTGTAAATTTCGTTTAAGATAAGGTTTCAGCGATGTTTTTTTTGTACCTATACATGTATAATATATTAGTCTGAATATAATATCCACCCATACCCTTGACTGTTTTTCTTATAGTAGGTAGGTATACGTAAGGATATGGTATAGGAGATGTAAACAAATATAAAATAAGTGTTAAATGATTATAACCTAACTGTTTTTTAAGTTGTTTAAGTTTTTAAAGTTACTACTTAATTTAAGTTCATATTTTGTGCACCTGTATTGTATGTTAAATTAAGGAAAATTTGTTATTGGCCTTACTATTTATACATTTATCTTGTAACTGCATATTTAACGCTGTTAATTTTCTAAAAAAAAATAAATAAATAAATAAAGAAATAAATAAATGTTACAATCAACTACCTATTGCACACCCGGAATGGTTCCTCATAATTGCATTTCTACAAACGCTTTGTATTTAAAAGACTGAAATTTCATGCCTGAAATCCTTTTGAAATCGCATGCGGATGTGTCCTCGTTTTTAATTAAATTGTGAATTTAGCTTCTGTGTTATTGTAGGTGTTATCGGACCATTAATCTAAATTCCATGAATACCGGCGTAAATTTCGTTAGTATGACATTAGTGAATTCTAAAAACTTAAAATACGAGCCACAAAATTAAATTAGTTATGAAATGTAATAGAACAAAAATACCAAATTAAAAAGTCCAAAGAAATGAAATTAAGAACAAAGCACAACAAAGAGTTTTCCAAGCTCGTAGTATGTCTGGAAACTTTTTCTGTTCCTTTTCAGAATTAGTGTTATTTTAGAGAGCGGTGGTAGCTCAGTCGGGTAAGCGCCCGCTTCTCACGCCAGAGATGCGGGTTCGAATCCCGGCGCTGACATGTACCAATGAGTTCTTTTAACTTAAGTACAATGTATACCATCGCTCTTACGGTGAAGGAAAACATCGTGAGGAAAGCTGCATATCTAGATCTAGCACATCTAGATATGTGAACCCACCAACCCGCAGTGGACCAGCGTGGTGTGGAAATGGTCCAAGCTTAGGAAGGCAGTTTAGACCTTGGGGATATGCACAAAGGTTCCATTCAAGAGAGCCAGGTGCAGGTACTTACACCCCCACAGAGAATAGAATAGAATAGAATAGAATAGTGTTATTTGCATGTAACGTTCTCATTCGTTGTATCCTAATTAATGCAATATACTTAATAATATATCTCTTGAAAACATAACAATTTATTATTTATCAGCCTTCCTTAGCCGCATTTAATAACAACAATAATGTGTTAGCTACAGTGTGTTCAAGATTTTGATGTGGGTAATTGTACCTAGACAATCCGCAAGTTTCTTTTGGACTCCAAAAAACTTTTAACTCCACTGGAATGCATGTGTGTGTGTTGATTGTAATTGATTAATTAATTCATTTCGTAATTGCATGCATAATAATCCCCGAAGGAGGAGTCACAAGTGAACAGCAAGCGAACCGCCCTATTTTCGCAATACATTTGAACTGACAGAAATCATGCCAGAAGGTTTTCTTAACCGATCGAGCAGGAAAATCAACTAAAAGTATATCGCGGAGCTAGTGCATGCGTTTTCTCGCTACTACTCCAACGTAGTAAAAACTGTCACTCCCTATGCAGAAGACCTGGCACAGGGCGAAAGACGCGCACTTCAAGACGTGACAAAAGTTATCCACTCTCGAAGCCGCGCGATGTGAGTGGGCACGACGCTAAACCCCGTACTAGGCCTTCAGGTCTCAAGCCAACTCTAGCTAGTATAACCCAAACCTTCCCCCCACAGTGCGCGCGAAGAGTACATGCAGTGCGTGAGCTACGCCGGGCGCGCGTGCTCCGCCAGCGCGGCGGGGCTGCTGCGGCGCATGGCGTGGGTGCTGGCGCAGGACGTGGCGGCGTGCAGCCAGCAGCAGCGCTGCGCCGCGCCCCCGCCCCCCGCCGCGCCGCTGCTCGCGCTGCTGACCACGCTGCTGGCGTATCCGACGCACTTCTTGTAAACAAGTGACGGTTAGGGTGATGCTTATACCACTGAGTGGGTTTAATTTATACCAGCGGGTTTAGTTTGGCTGTTTAAATGCATACTGGAATGATTTGCTCTTTTAATCCTATTAAACAAAATAAATTGGAGACTTTTCTATGGAAATCAATTCAAAGAAATATATTGATTTCTCAAAAAATAAGTAAGTAATGTTTGACACATAAGTATCTATTTCAGTTTTGTTAATGAGAATAATTAAAAGAAGTAAAACGTGTTTTTTAATTGTCGTACTCTTGGTTAAGTTTGTTTTCATTAAACTTGGAGGTACCTATAACAATAACGCAATTTAAAATTTAATTTTACCTTTAGCAAAACCAAACAAGGACGATTGTGCTTTTGCGTATACACTACGGCTTCTTAGAAAATAATATCTGACAAGTATGAATAGCACATCAGTTAACTATGTAAGTATTTACTTTCTTTAGTGTCGATGTTACGTGAATTTTAAGTATTTTATTTAATTAAGAATTTTAAGTTTGTGAATTTTATTAATATTATTCTATCTATCATCTTAACTCCCTATTTTATGTTTCGTAATTGAAGTCAATTGATAACAAAATAAGTAGTCGCTCAAATTTTATTTTCTTAGCGTAGGCTGGCGACCTGATAATATTATGAATGTATGAATAGACTCAAATTGGGGAATTCAAAAGCAACTAGGCACAGCTGGGCTTATCAAATCCCATTGAAAAGATAAACAGATATTCATTAAACCAAGCAATCGTCTCCTATTTATTGAAGTCAAATATTATTCTTGTTTGGGTTTACTAAGTCAAAGAAATCTACAATTCTATACATAATTTGCTTAAATACAGCGGTACAGAATTTATGATTGATATCATAAACAAATTAATGCCAAAGATATAATCAGGGAAAAGTTATTTTAGTAACCACTAAGTTAATGTGTTTTTGCTTTTAAGTACTTAATTAAATGTTACTGATTGGTGGAATAAGTTTAGAATTTTTAAAGTTGCATTATTATTATATTATAAGATGTAGTAGTAAGTGTAAATATTATTTGTAATTAAAAGCTTCGGTAGGTATTAACAGATTATAAAATCATACGTGAATATTTCATTTTGTTAAAATGTTCAACATTAACTTATTACTTAACTGTTAAACTTATTGTAGTTACTGAATTAGAAAAGTCAAGACCTTCATCAACCTTACAAATTATAAATTTCTTATTATCTTTATCTAGTCTGACTTAGTTTGAACTTCGCATTCGATGTGAACAGAATAATTGAAATATATAATAGAATAACGAGAAATAAAGATAAATTGTCTCTACTTGTGTAGTTTTTGTTTGATTTACCGGCCCAGTGTTGTTGGAAGAGACTCCGTATCGCTTAATATGATTATGTAATCCAAAATCTATACCTAGTGCACTATTTACACTTTCATAAGAACAATAGAAAAACCGTTATAGTTAGGAATTAAAGCGTAACATCTATAGATAATAATCATACATGCATGTTTCGTGTAGCAAGTTAAATTTTTTCATTGTGATGGAATATTTTAGTGATGATCGCGTTGAATGGATGGAACGTCGACGATTGTTGATTATTATGATGACGTATTAGGTAACTTCATGCAAGCGTAATAAAGCTCTTGCAGAGCTGGAATCACCACTGGTTCCACTAATAGGACACTCAGATGCATATTTACGAAGCTCAGTTTATGGAGCTTTAGGACAACAAAAGCTTAGTAACCGCAGCGGGCGGATGTCGCAATTTGCATAGTGCCGGTTGTTGTCGTAAATTGTGTGCCGTTTAGCTGACAAAGTATTTGTTGCAGTAAAACCTCCATGTTGATTTATACCTTTTTGCGCGACACGTTCATAAGCAATAAATTCTGGTAACGGAAATACCTGTGTTACGGATGTACCTGCGGTTCCACTAAACACAGTGGGATCGAAGTCGTGTAACGAAGTGTTTCCGAAGTGATAGTGCTTTCATAGTATCGACATCCGCGCCCGAGCGTCGAGTGAACAGAAAGCGGTTTAGAGCGCGCTGCAGTTTAACTACTTAAAGTCGCTGAGTGCCATTTTAATATAAATAATTGATAGGTAAGTATTTAGGTTTAGGAGTGGGTGCTGGGATATCCTGACTCTTGAAGCAAAGCTGATTGTATGAAACAACTGAAGAGCTCCTTTGGAGAGATCTGTCTGTAAATTTAGATCTTCATTGGTTCTATCTGGTGATGATTTCTACCGTTAAATAAAAAAGATACCTCTAATATTAGCTGCTATCGACAGTCTGTAATTCTGAAATACTACATTCGTACGAACTTACTAAGTATACGGTATAAATTTTACCAAATATAGATATTGAATTCCCGAATCGGGTGCACCTATGCGGCCGGTGCGACAGGCGGCGGCGGCGACGGCGGCGGCGTCCATAACTCAGATAGCGCCTGCTCCGAAGCGGCTGCAGAATTTCAATTAAGTAGCTTGCCTATGAAGTGGACCTTGCAGTGGGAAATTTACTACACTCACGTGCAATGAAAAAGTTCCATTTACAAAATGTCGACACAAAATGACCCAATTTTTTACGTCTAATTTTTGGTTTTGATTATAATATTTACGTTTTTAGTTGGAAATGCCGTAATATTTTGATGCGCTGTTAAATGTAATTCAATATTTCAAAAGAGAGCCTTTTACGTTTAGTAGTAATTTGGTGCTATTGTCACAAAAAAATTCCATTAATCGTGAGTGTATGTCATAGTAGGTCCGGTATTTTTCACTCAGAAAGTAATAATGCTATAAGATTTAAGTAAGCCTGTAAGTCTGTAAGCTGTGGCGGGAGGAGAAGAACTTTCTACTACTCTAATCAGTTAACAAATATAAATAAATATAAATATGTGGGGACATCTCACACACAGCCATCCGACCCCAAGCTAGGTAGAACCTGTGTTATGGGTGTCGGATAGCTGATATATCTACACAAATACATAGATAGATACATATTGGATATATAAATGATAGCCAGACGCAAGCCAAACACAAATGCTCATCACACAAATGTTTGCCCTGGGCGGGATTCGAACCCGCGGCCCTCAGCTTCGGAAGCAGCTTCACTACCGCATTAGCTACGGTGCCGTCAGAATTTAACAGGATTAAATGTGTGTATTAAACTTTAATAACAACTTAAGGCTAATTAATTATGCTATTTATACATCTACACAAAAGAAAATGTGACTATAGTTTGCCTGTCTCATCACTCAAGAGTCTAGAACACACTTTTTCTATGATTGTATCATACATGCTCATCGAAAAATTATGTAGGTAAGTATATAATAGTTATGTTATTATTGTAAATACCTACTTAGTTATGTTTGGCAGAACAAAAAAAAATCCATTTTGATATATTTTTTAAACTATACTTAATCTTAGTTTTAAAGCTAAACGTGGTTTTCTCTTTGAGCTTGAAATAATTGCAATTTTAGTTCGAGACCGGATATTGTGCAAAGCGTTGTTTGAGTTCAAGTAGTCTCGACGAGCGGCGCTGGGGGGTCACTCTATATGACAAAAAACTAACCCCCAAATTCATAGAGCTTTTTGACACTTTACAATAGGCTTAAAACCATAGACTTAGTATATACTGGCGTAGTACATATATACTAAGGGTGGGTTGCACCATTTAACTTTAACTATTACAGACGTCAAATCTCTTGAAGATTGATATGTCTCGCCAAGGGATTTGACGTTTGTAATAGTTAAAGTTAAATGGTGCAACCCACCCTTAGTCTATGCTTAAAACTGACGTTGTGATATACAAATATCAACATTTTGACTGATGTATAGAGTCGAAACTTTTGTGTGTCAAAGTAAATTTTAACCTTGTTGTAACTTTACAATACGATCTATGAATTTGGGGGTAAGTTTCAGAACGCTGCCGCGCGAGCCCCGACTCTATCTCGTTGTATTAAACGTGCTGATTGCACAACAGCTCTCGTTCGTTTGTTTTTACTCTGTATATAGAATAACCTTCCCCCGCAGCTACTAAATGAAATAGTTTTCCTGGACTTTAACACGTCGTTTATAAGGAATATTATTGTTTAAAAGCAGGTCTCGGTGAACAATCGTTTGGAATGGATAGTATTATTGAGCTGGATGATGTTTTCTCTCGATAAATATTTAATCGGATTGCAAAATCTGATAAATAACTGTCTTTAAATTAAATATGAAGGCGAGCAAAATATTAAGTACTTATGACAATTTATTTATTGTATATTTTGGATTGTGTATAAACGTACGACGTTCATGATGTGAGATTTTAAAGTGTATTAATATTTTTTCACATAACGCAAATACACTCACGTGCAATGAAAAAGTTCCACTTCCCATTGACGTTCCATAATAATGTATATGTCGCAGTAAGATAGTTATAGCCGTAAGATAGTTATATCCCTAGGGATATGATTATGTACCGGAACATAGTTATACGAAAGCGATTCATTACTCACTAGGGATATAGTTATAAAACGGACCAAGTTTAGTGATATTACTAGATTATGTTCAGTGTTATAAATATATAACTTGATTAAACTTAGTGAAATAAAAATCTACCACATAGAATTAAATAAAAAGTATATTGGTAAATATAAAAAGTATATTAGTATATTGCTTTTATCTCTATTAAAAAAACAACTTTGTGTTTCTGCAGTTAGTTACTTAGCATTAGCAATTTAAATTATAATCGCTTTCGTATAACTATGTTCCGGTATATAATCATATCCCTAGGGATATAACTATATTACAGCTATAACTATCTTACTGCGACATATACAGGGTGTTGCAAAAAGGGTATATCAAGCCGAAACCAGCATGTGCAGCATGTTATATCTAAGCCCGAAACTGAAATCAGAATTTCAAAAAAGTTTACCGTTTTCGAGTTATTGACGATTGAAGTTTCAAAAAATCACGCAGAAAAAAAGTGGTCTAGCAACCCTAAAACAGCTGATTACAAGACCCACTGACCTACATGTCAATGAACTCTGTCTCTGTTACTAGGACATCATGCACAAAATTTGAATAATTGCCATTTTACCCCATTTTCTCTTTTCCCTAAAAGTAGGGAAAACTAATTCACAACAGAATTTGAACTTAGCTACATTTAAGTAAGGGCTTACATGTAGTGTTCAGGAAATGTAAAACTAAGATAATTTACGTCATAGGTACCTACAATTGCCTACTACAGCCTAGAATCAAATTAATCGTGTAACTAGGTAGGTACTTACGTGCGACATCCAACATCCCGAATATTCTGATAAACACAAAACACAATCAACACTTACCCACTATCACTTGGTTTTAACGCACAATAAATTTACCTACCTACATATTTCTTCCATAGTAGGTACTAAATAAATTAAAAACTGTCTGTATCTTATCTAAACCATTATTAAACAAAGATAGAAAGAAGATAAAAAGAGAGACGAGAGTTTTGACCAATAGAAAAACCAATAAAAATTTATTACTTTTGACCAATGGCTCTCCAACTTTAAGAATTCGCGCGCGAGCAGCGCATAATGGTCTCCTGGTAGTCAGTGCCACGCGACGCTTGTTCAAACTGATAATCACCGAAAGAATTGCATGAAAAAAGGCATTGAGCTCGTTTCATAGCACAGTGACGTGAGGGAATATTTTGATTGGTGATGTAGGTACTTAAGGATAACTCTGCTTCTAAATAAGCTTTCACCACATAGGTAACAGAACAATGTGCAATGTACTATTGTAGGTATTTTATTCACGAATTCGATTCGATTGAGTGAATTACTACTTACTTTCATAGTGTGAGTAATGAGTATTAATACGTACTTTTACCTTCATAATCATAACCAATAACAACACGACCGTGACAAACCCTAGTTCAGCTCTAATATTTTCACCGACACGCTTAGGAGAAGAAGTAGGTACTTACCTACCTCAACGTATCTACGGTATCCACTTTACCTGAAAAAACTTTGAGAACCAATGAACTCAGATTGTCCTAGTAAAAGTAACTACATTATTAAGATAGAAGCACCAGCCTCTGCGCCTGCGCCTAAAGAAGCGAAGACAGCCGGTGATGTGGCCTCATCAGCTAAGGCTAGGGTCAAGAGGGTTCCAAGAAAGTAGTCCCCATCACATTTTCATTTCCGGAGTTCGTTCTTTTGCGTTCAATTTGGTACCCTCCACTGGTTCAATGTGAATTTTTCTTTTTTATTGGTTATGTGTTATGTCCGTGTTGTCCGTGACGTAGTAAATTGTCAACTTGACAAGTGACAACTGACATTCTGTCTTAGCGTGCGTTACACAGACTATTATTTGTAATTTTGTTTTTCCTGTTATAACTTAGTTTTTGGAACGAAATAATATTGTTTTGCGTTTTGTTTCTTTTTGCTTATGTTGTTTGTGATGTTAAAATATTTCTGTTAGTTAAATTTTCTGTATTAATAGTTGCTCGCAGGTACCTACAGGTATTTGTAAGTTTATTGTAAAACTTTAGTATATTATTATTTGTACTGTTAGTGTAGGTTAGTATTATATTAGGTATATTATTTTATTATATTTAAAATTATATTTATTTTTGCTGGTATTAATGCAAGTAGCTCTTGACGTGAGTAGTGATGAAGAGTCACTAGCTTCTGAATATTTCGATGGTTCCGAGTCAGATGAATTGAACAGTGCCGGTAGTAGCTTTCATAGTCTTCCTGATCTACCTGATGTCCTTGACTCCGTATTCACGGATGTGAAGGATAATTTCAACGTTATTCATATAAACGCCCAGAGTATTCCGTCTCATTTTTCTGATATGCTGACTTCTTTTGAAAATAAAAACCTACACGCAATTTTAGTTTCCGAGTCATGGCTCAAGCCATGTCTCCCGTCTGCTTCGTACGCGTTGCCTGGTTATAGTCTCATACGCAATGATCGCACTGGCAGTGGTGGCGGTGGCGTAGCTATCTATCTCCGCTCGCACATTCCCTACTCCATACTTAGCTTGTCCACTCAACCACCACCAGGCAATGCGGGCGAACATCTACTTATTGAAGTAACGATGTCACACGCCAAAATATTACTTGGCGTGTATTACAGCTCCTCATTGCGTGTAAATTTCTTCAGCTCTTTTGAAACGCTATTGGTCAATTATATTCCTAATTATAGTCATACCATTATTATGGGTGATTTTAATACTTGTCTCCTTAAAAATGGTTCTCGGTCTTCTACCTTTCAATCTATAGTCAAGTCTAGCAACATGAATGTTCTCCCTCTGAGTGCCACTCATCATTTTCCTAATTGCGAACCCTCTCTTCTTGATCTTATTCTCGTATCTTCTACTGATCATGTTGCTAAGCACGGCCAGTGCGGGTCCACTGGATTCTCTTATCATGACTTAATATATCTATCGTATAAAGTCCGCCCCCCTAAGGCGAAGTCAAGAACTCTCATGCTGCGTAGTTTTGGTGGTATGGACCTGGACAGTTTGCGTCGTGATGCGCTTCGTACGGATTGGACATCTGTTCTCAACGCAGCCAGCGTTGATGAACAGGTTTTAAAATTCAACTCCCTCCTTACCGGCCTATACGATGTGCATGCACCAGTAAAAGCGGTTCGGTTAAAACATCTTCCGGCTCCCTGGCTCACTGAAGAGATTAAGAAGGTTATTCTTGAAAAAAATTCTGCCAAGACCAAGTATAAACTCCGTGCCTCTGAAGCGAACAAGGAGAAGTATATTGCTATTCGTAATCGCTGCAATAAGTTGTGTAGGGATGCACAACGCCGCCACATCCATCAATCTGTAGAAAATGGCGATCCAGCCAAAGTTTGGAAGTTCCTTAGGTCACTGGGAGTTGGTAAATCTCGTAACAATTCTATCCGTAAAGATTTAGACATTGAATCCTTGAATTCACATTTCTCATCGTCTTCGGCCATGAATGATGCCGTGAAATCTAGTACACTCGGTCGCCTATCAGCCTTACCAACCCCTGACTTTCCTTCTTTCCATTTAAGTCAATTTTCCAATTGTGATGTTAAGAAGGTCATTATTTCTATTACTTCCAATGCAATTGGAAGCGACAGTTTAAGTCGTAACATGATAATCCCTATCCTAGACATTATCCTTCCCATCATCACAAATATCCTCAATTCCTCTATTTCCTGTGGTATATTTCCCTCTGCCTGGAAAGAAGCTCAAGTTGTCCCTTTACCTAAGAAATCCAACCCAACCTCATTTTCCGATTATCGCCCCATATCTATTCTTCCTTTCCTTTCAAAAGTCCTAGAACGCCTTGTACATTTCCAACTATCCAATTTCCTTACCCGCAATAACCTTATGAATCCTTACCAATCCGGTTTTCGCCCTGGCCATAGCACTGTCACAGCGCTCGTTAAGATCTCTGATGACATTCGCCAGGGCATGGACAATGGTAAAATCACAATCCTCTCCTTGTTAGACTTTAGTAATGCCTTCAATACTGTTAACTTCGAAATCTTGCTAGGAATACTTCGATCACTTAACATATCTCCAATGGTAATTGACTGGTTTCGCAGTTATGTGCAGGGGCGACGGCAGCGTATACGCATTGAGGATTCATACTCCCAATGGTGTGATATCACAGCCGGTGTCCCACAAGGTGGTGTGCTATCTCCTCTGCTCTTCGCTATTTTTATTAACTCCATTTCTGATAAGCTGATTTCTTCCTACCATCTTTATGCAGACGATCTCCAGATTTATGCACACGCTTCTCCTTCTAATCTAGCTCAAGCAATTGATACTATGAACACTGACCTAACTAAAATAGTAGACTGGAGTAAACACCATGGCCTTATGGTCAATCCGAAGAAAACTCAAGTTATTCTTATTGGAAGTTCTAGGTTGATGAACAATAATTTTCTTCGGATGGTGCCGCCAATTTATTTTGACGGGGTTCATGTACCCTATAGTGATACGGTCAGGAATCTTGGCGTTATTTTTGACAAGTTTCTGACATGGAGTCCTCAGCTGGAGGCGGTTAGCCGGAGGATGTTTGCTTCCGGGGGATCACTTCGAAGACTACGCAATTTCCTTCCTACCTCCACCAAAATTGCTTTAGCTCAATCACTCCTTCTTCCCGTTCTTGACTACGCCGATGCCAGCTATCTTGATCTCACTGAGGAGCAACTTAACAAGCTTGAGCGTCTTCAAAATTATTGCATACGATTCATATTTGGCTTAAGAAAATATGACCATGTATCTGTATTCCGACAAAAACTCAAGTGGCTCCCAATTCGTCTTCGACGGAATACTCACATACTTTCACTACTTTATTCGGTACTGTTCAATCCTTGTTCCCCAACATACCTTAAGGAGCGTTTTGAGTTGAGATGCTCCACACACAGCCGCTCACTACGTTCATCTCATAACTTTCGCCTTCATGTTCCCTCTTGCACCACGGTGTTTTATGAGGGTTCCTTCACTTTTCAGGCTGTTAAATTATGGAACGATCTGCCCATGGAAATCAGACTCGCACCCTCTCTACCATCCTTCAAAAACAAGCTCAGACAGCATTACTTAAATTTAGCTTATCCAGATTAGAATAAACCAGCATAATATATATATATATATATATATATAGATATTTATTTATGTATGTATTATATTATTACATATAAGGTCTAGGTATATAATTATTAATAGCTATGTAGGTTTAAAGTATTTATATATGTTCATAATATATTTAAGTATTATTGTATGTAGGTATTTACACATTGTTCATAGTAATTATGTTGTATTTTCTCTTGTCTTGTCACACGTTACCCCGTTCTTTATACTTTATATTTCCTTTCAATGTGGTTGTCTGGAAGAGATTACTTTTAGTAATAAGGCCGCCAATTGTACCATTTTTCTTTTCTATGTTTGTGATACTATTTCGTTTTGTGTGCAATAAAGTGTATTTTATCTTTTTTATCTTTATAGAAAAAGAAAAAAGATATAACTTATCTATGAAGTAAAAGAGAGATAGATACTTCTTTATTTGTATTACTTTAAAGTATTTTAATGTCTAATTGTCTATGTATGTGTTAATATGATGATTTGCGTAAGAAAGAGATAAAACTTTTTGTTGTTAATAGCCTTCGCGTGAAATAGAAAGAAACAGCATAATCAGCAGCCTTTTGTCAACACAACTGCATTTCCTCAGTGACGCTATGATTGGTTCGCGGCGCGTCAATATTTTCGGCGCGAAATTAGAAACCAAAGGACTCAAAGGAATGCCGCCGGCGCGGCGCCGGGCGGTCTCTCAATCAGTTCAGTTGCCCTGGCGCATAGCACCGCGAAGCATTGTTTTGCTAATTTAATTAGTTATTTGGGTTTCTTCGCGTAATATTGGTGGCGTAATCCGTGTAATGTGAAGTGAGAGTTCATAAACAACCTGATTGTGTTATTTGATACGGCGATAATTAGGTATCTAAGCATAATCTTTAAAAGTGTAGTGAAAAACCTAATATCGTATGGTAGACCTTGGAGTGAAAAGTAAAAGGACAATTAAGTGTCCAAGTTCAGTTGTAATGTGAAGTGTTAATAATGATAAACAAAATCAATGTGCCGGCCGGCGTTATTTCACGGTTACCAGAGGATTTTCCTCTTACCTACTATTGGATGTAAGAGGTATGTTACCTATCTTTATTTAATGTACGTAGGTAGTATTTTTTTATGAACTATGGTATTTATTTTGGTATGAAATTCGTTTGATGAAGTCATTAGTAGGCAACTGGTTAGGTATCTAAGGCTTGTCTAGTGCAAATCCACGTTTAACGTAAAAAAAATGGTAGGTACCAGGGTGGTTGAGCCGTGTCCGCCAGCCAGGAGATGCGTGCTTGTGCTATAGTGCATCTAATACTTATACAGAAGTGGGGTACTAGGGTTATAGCGTATAAGGTCGTCTGGTATGTCATGTTTGTAGTTATACGGAAGTAGGGTACCAGGGCTACCAGAAACAATCATCAGGGTTGTCAAAAAAGTTACAAATAAAATATGGATTAAGTTTTGTATGGAACTTTTTTTTATTCGTGCGCCCAAATCTGACATCGCCAATGACTTTTCCAGAACGAGTTGTGTGGACCCTTTTCGGCTTGATATACCAATTTTGCAACACCCTGTATAATGTGTTGTTTTTCGAACCCGAAAAACTTTAAGGGTGTATTCTACGATAGTTTTCATCGAGAAAACGCCCCCATATGTGGGGTCAAATCTCAATATTCTAGAAATAGTGGCCATTTTAAAATTTTAGATACTTACTTTCCATAAAAAATCATATCTCGAGATTTAAACGCCGTACGGACATGAAATAAAATGATTTTTTTATGAAAACTAAGTATCTAAAATTTTAAAATAGCCACCCTTTCTAGAATATTGAGATTTGACCCCACATACGGGGGTGTTTTCTCGATGAAATCTGTCGTAGAATACACCCTTAAAGTTTGTCGGGTTCGAAAAATAACACATTGTATATGCAACTGGAAATTTTAAATTGCTCGTGAGTATATATACATATTTTTAAACATGCAATGCATACCTATAACTATTATATTAGATTTTTGAAAATTCAAATATAGAATAACCGAATCATTTTTTAATACGAATTCCTTGGGGGGTACCGTGGATTCAAAATGAAATAATACACTCACGGGCAATGAAAAGGTTCCACTGAGAAAAACACCAATTTACTCCTCAACGGAAAAGGCTTGCTTAATAACGCCTTCTGTAACATTAAAGTGCATATATCAGAGCATCATGATATTACCAACTAAAAACAATAATATTTTGTTAAAATATTAAATTAAATCTTTGAAAAAATTGGAGTTATTTGGTTTCGGAATTTTGTGAGTGGCACTTTTTCATTGCCCGTGAGGGTATTCCATCCATTTTGAATCCGAAAATTCTTGTCAAAACAAGTTCGCGAAAGGGGGCCTGACGTAGAGTTGCGAGAAACGGTAATCCATTTTCCTATAATTAACGCATAGTGCGTTTTTGGTTTAAACACTTCCAAATAACAGACTCGAAGAATGAAACACGTGCAACCCACTCAACGGCAGACGTTAGTTAACGACATAAATATAGTCTAGTGCATTTAGTACCATACAATACAACAATTACAATTAAGGAGTTTAAGTACAATAATACCACATGCTCTTACGGTGATGGAATACATCGTGAGGAAATCTGCACATCTAGATTCTAGATGTGTATCCTAAGTGCATTGTACTTATTCCAAAGCGGCGATATGGTTCGCAACCTATCACGTGAGTACAAAAAATTAATGTGCTGCGAAAAGTGGGTGGCTCGCTTGTGAGCCACCTCTGACTACTGTGACTACCCCTTCGGGGATAACAGTCATGTGTGCATATACATATACAATACAATACACTTTATTTGTACCAAGAACATAAAATAACAAAACAAAACTTGAACATTTTAAATATTATTGTAAAAAAAAAACTTTTTACAAAGCCAGGTAGCAAAGCAAGTAACAATTTTATACCTATACACACTTTAACCACTGCCTTATAGTAACGATGCCGTGATTTCAATTTCAAATTATATTTCAGCAGATGTTGTCACGATATATTCTTGTCGCTCAAAGAAAATTCCATATCGTACACGGTGCTTTTAATAACACTTTTTAGTAGGTATAGATTATGCTAACAGTATAGGTACTAAGATGTGATTCGTTAAATATTTAAATCATCTTTTTTTTTATTATTACCATTAATATTATTATTAGTCTAAGGGCCCCTTGCAATAACATATTAAATCTTGATTTAGTGTTAAATCTCGATTTCAGCCATACATTTATATGGATTGACGTTTCTTCAATAGATTTAATATGTTTGTGCAAGCTGCCCTAAGAAGCTACGCATTCGCAACGCAGCGCAATGCATCAATAGGGCTCCTATATATGCAGCGATTATAAGATTCGAAACCTCCGTTTACGTTGCGTATCGTCAACTGACACTGTCAAAATGTAAGGCAAATTTATTAGTTCCAAAAGTGACATTTGTTTTTTCCATGTTAGGTGGAATTTCACCTCAATTTGACCAAAAGCTAAACGTACCTATTTAATGGCCTGTCATACGTCTGTCAGTTAGTACAAAATGTATTTAAAATTTGATTTGAATACTATTTTATATACGTTTAGCGTTTGGTAAAAGTGACCCTTAGTGTAGTTTCGAAAATAGTATCGAATCCTGTGATCGCACCTCTAGTTATTTTTGGTCAAAAACGTCACACTCGGGATGGGACATAATTTAGTTCGTTTTCAGTGTGTGTGACATGCGGATGAATATTTCAGCACCACTCTCGGGTGCTTTTTCACTTCATGGAAACTGACATAAGCCGTGATGCTGCAGGGAAAACCATTCAGGAAAATCTATTTTATATGTCCTGACACTCCTGACCCAACGGCACGGGTCCGTTATCGACGTCGATAAACGCGTTTCTTATGTTTTTATGTGTACTAGGGAATTTCAATAAATATTTTAACTCAGTTTTAATAATGAGATATAAACCGCCTATCAGGTTGTTCATGGTAGGATAACATAAAATGTTGTGTAAAGATTTTGTTAAATTTAACCCTTTATTTCGAATTTGCTATCTAAACATTTCCAATCTGGAGTGTTAATGATCTCCCGAACAACCCCCGTTAAAGTCCAATTATTCGCATCCAATTTATTATTATCAGTGGAAATTACTCAGAACATTTACCTACTTCTTACATTAACGACCGAGCTTAATCTTAGATGTCCACTCGCAGCATTAAACAGGATATAGGTATTATTTTATTAAATATACTTAGTGCTAATTTCTCCATAGTCGGTTAGAGCATAACCAGGTATTAGTGATGGACTTTTGACACATCGGCCAAGAATTTCATATGGAGATGACTTATAATTGATAAATCATCCCTGGTTGGTTAGAGATAACAGACTATGGAGAAATTGGCACTTACTCTCAGATGACATAGTTATAAAGTTCCAAAAAAATACTTCATTCATAATTCGAGGCCATATTTAGATAAAGTATAGGTACTATAGTTAGTTACTATGAATTTTAATACAGTATGAATACCTGGAGTTAGTAATTTAATAATGTGCAGTAGTTTAATTCAATCATTTATAAATTGAGAGATTGCTTTTATAGATTGGCAAGTTGCTTGGCGACCCTCCTTGCGGGGTGAAAGACGCGGAGGGGACGAGGTACCCAAGACGACAGCGGGTAGCGGGAGGGTAGCGGTGGAGGGGAACGCGTGCACTGCATGTCATTGTTACGGCAGTCTCGGCCGCGCAGCCGAGGCGGCCACATGTCTTATATAGTCCCACATGAGATCATTGATCCTGAGACCATTAGTCTTAGGATGAGTGTTGATGCCTTTTTAATATTATCATTATATTATTATTAGGTATCTATAATTCGTCAACAAAATAACGTTAAAAACAACAAATCGTATAATGTCTCAATATAGGGGCTTCTTGTAGAACAGCGTACCGGTCATGCTACGCGGCTAAAGGTTGGTACTGCGCAGTCAGATACGAAAAAGTAAACAACAAAGACGAAGAGTCCATATGACAGTGCGTCAGTTGTCAGTTCTTGTAACTAGGAAAGCAACCAAAATTTATGTGATTTAATGAAAGTAATTAATGAGCAAAACACAGAGAAAAATTACAAAATTGATGAAATTTTGAAAGAAAATGGTCATATCGTGCTTCGCCTACCCCCATACCACCCGGAATTAAATCCTATTGAACTTGTGTGGCTCGCAAGAACGTCGATTGACTCTAACTTAGATAAAGAGATAAAAGACTTAGAGTTGCTTTTCTCTAATTATTCGCCTGAAAAGTGGAGAAATTGTGACGACCATGTCATAAAAAATTAAGACGAATATTATAAATCTGATAGAGTATTTGACAATGTATTGGACAGGTATGTTATTGTTTATTTATAATTTAATGTAAATTAAACATAAAATATTATATGTGTACACTGAACTAATATGACTGGCGTACTCTAGTACATTATACTTTAAAGTAGGTATAATGTTTTTTGGTTTTTGTCTTAGATTTATAATTGAAGTTAATGAAAACGATGATGAAGATGAGGATGACGACGACGATGAACAAGTTAAAACAGAGAGTGAACATGAAAGTGACATGGAAATTGATTTATAAAATAAAATTCAAATTGGTAGATATTCTGAAGGTAAACATCCAAATTTCAATGCTGTCAAACTATAAATTTTAAGCTAAATATGACATTTACGGGAACACTCATAGAATAAAATTTTACTTACGTCAGAAATAGTTACAAGCTATCGCGAGATTAATCCGGGCACACTTTTCTACGTGTGTAGCATGTCGTGCTACCTCGCCCCCGCCACTTCTTTCACCCCGCAAGGAGGGTCGCCAAGTAACTTGCCACATTTATAGAATTACGCTTTCCGTATTAGTAAACAGGGATGCCGACCAGACGTAATTGATATTTCATGCTGTCTCATATTCCTAAATAATTGGTATGTTCTCTTCACATTAATTTTATGTGCAATATAATTTAAATACTTAACTAAATATATTATGACCTCATTATAATATGCACCATCGTGATCCGGCACACTAAGCCACAAGAAAGCATAACATCTAATTCACTAAACAACACACTAATCAACATTGACCGCGGCGATGTATGGCAGTCAGTAATTATTATAGTACTTACACTGTGATTCATGTAAATTGACCAAAAATCTTTGTAATCTCCAACTCGCCTGCCTGGTATGGATATTACGGAAATAACCCTTCGGTCTTAGGGCGTAGTCTTACGGTATTGTTTACGGGCGGGCATCGAGCACTTAATCCGAGCGTCCACTTCGGACTAAACTAAGTTAGTTCGCATAGTTGAGACAGTTTTTCGTAAATGTGTGTCCATCGCAAACTATAAACTATGAATAACTTAGTTTAGCTCGCAGTAGACGTTAGGCTTTAAGTTTCTGATCCAAAATGGCGACACAATATTGTCATTATCATTCGTGAACTGAAAGTACTTACCCAATATTTTCGTCTGTTTTCGTCCACGTCGCGTTGCATTTATTCATGTTACTATCTTCTGTTGTTTGAAATAATACATCAGTGAAATCCTTCATACAAAGGTCACAAGAAAATGATTCAAGTTACGTGGTTCGAACTGTACCAGTCTCAATGTACGTATACATACTAATAGCGTATATAATACAGTAATGTGAAGCTCTATTATACGTGTTGCTAGCTTGTAATACAATTTATGTATAACAATTAAGAGGAGAGTATAGCTTCGCGATCCTAGCGAAATAGGTATTTAGGAAAAGTATTGCTGTCGCTCGTGCACTCGCCCGCGCCGGGCACCGCACACACACATGCAAGTAGCGTCACGCACACATCGATGGACGCTGCCGCGCCGCCACCGCCGCCGCGCCACCGCACCGCCGCGCCGCGCCGGTTGGCGAGAAATTACGACCAAACACGGAGTGTCTTCGTCTTACCTTCATATTATTATTTCTGTGTTGTGATTGTGAGTTGTGACTTGTGACCTTGTGAGCGAAACTTGAAATTATTGAAGATAAATAGAAAGAAGTATAAGTAATTAGTGATAATTTCATGTGAGTAAGTATTTTATTATGTAGGTAATTACCAACCTAGTAACGAGTTAGTAGGTAAGTAGGTACGGTGGCCTGCGCCTAAAAGTATACAGGAGGAGTTTTTAAAATAGCGATCTCAAGCTCACATGCTGCTCAAGCACATCCACATAAACACCACTGCGACACACATCACACACAACACGTCCCCGGATTTATAACAGATGTAGCTGGTCCCTTCATCATCAGGGATCGCTATTTTGAAACTCCGCCTGTATACTTTTAGGCGCAGGCCACCGTACATAAAATGGATTTTTGATGATTGGAAAATAGACCTTTTGCCGGTACTTGGACTATCATTTTGTATGTAAGGTTATTTAGATCTATATATGCAGTGAATCTAAAAAACATTATGATAGTTTTGTAAAAATATAAGTTTATAAGTACTCGTACCTACTAACAAAGTTTCGGGGCTGTTTACGAGTATAGATGTTGAGTTGTCTTAGTATTTATTTCTTTTAGCATGAGAAGCAAAAGCAAGGAGTCTAAACTTTCAAGCGAGACACTCGAGCTTGTGAGGCAGAGACGCGAATTTCCGTCGGCAGGTGACACTTCGTCAGAACTACGGGTACTCAACAAGTGTATAAAGAAGCTGATTCGAAGAGATCTCCGTCGCTCCAACACACGCGCCATAGAAGCAGCAATTGTGAAAATCGGGGGTCAAAAGTCTTCGTTCAGCAACTTGGGAGAGGCCACTTGACGAAGTTGAGGTCTGCAGATGGTAATATCGTTGCCTCTAAGCCGGAGGTTCTTGCCGAAATCGAAGGTTTTTACGGACAACTTTATGCTTCACACGCGCAGAAGTCTGTGGCTCAGCTCACCGATTCCAGAGCGCTACTAATACGCCACTATACTGACGACATCCCTGACGTCGACATAGGCGAGATTAGGATAGCCCTTGAGCAGCTTAAAAACAACAAGGCTCCGGGTGAAGACGGAATTACTACAGAGCTTCTGAAAGCTGGAGGTATTGCAATCCTCGAACAGCTCCAGAGGCTCTTCAATTCGGTTCTTCACAATGGCATTACACCGGAGGCATGGTCTGAGAGCGTCGTGGTATTGTTCTTTAAGAAGGGTGACAAAACCCTTCTGAAGAACTATAGACCGATCTCGCTTTTAAGCCATGTATACAAGCTGTTCTCAAGGGTTATCACGAACCGTCTTGTCTCAAAAGTTAGACGAGTTTCAGCCCCCAGAGCAGGCTGGGTTTCGAAAAGGCTTTAGTACAATAGACCACATCCACACAGTAAGGCAGATTATACAGAAGACCGAAGAGTATAATCAGCCTCTGTGTCTAGCCTTTGTGGACTATGAAATAGCCTTCGACTCCATCGAGACCTGGGCAGTTTTGGAATCCTTGCAGAGATGCCAAATCGATTGGCGCTATATCGAGGTGTTGAGATGTCTGTACAATGCCGCTACTATGATTGTCCAAGTACAGGACCACAAGACAAGACCTATCCAACTGCAACGTGGAGTGAGACAGGGGGATGTGATATCTCCGAAACTGTTCACCAATGCATTGGAAGATGTCTTTAGGACGTTGGACTGGAAAGGACATGGCATATGTATAAATGGCGAGTACATGTCACACCTCCGCTTCGCGGACGACATCGTTATTATGGCAGAATCTCTGCAGGAACTCAGCTGGATGCTAAGTGGCCCAAATGCTGCTTCCCGACGTGTAGGCCTCGGTATGAACTTGGACAAGACGAAAGTCATGTACAATGCTCACATCAAACCGGGCTGGTCATATCTGCCGAAGAACCGATAACCGTTGGGGTAGACGAGTTCTCGAGTGGAGACCACGAACAGGCAATCGCAGCGTGGGACGCCCTCCTGCCCGCTGGACTGACGACCTTAGGCGGGTGGCGGGTAGTGGTTGGATGAGGAAGGCCGAGGACCAAGTGTTGTGGCGCTCCTTGGGAGAGGCCTATGTCCAGCAGTGGATGATTATTGGCTGATGATGTCTTAGTATACTTACCTAAGTAGTTATATCATAGAATACATTTTATTATTCGCTTTTGTGGCCTCAAGTCAATTTATAGTAAGTAAGTAAGCATTATATTTTTATGTAAGTAACTATGTTAGTTTAGATGTAAGTAAATAAAATTTCCTAAGTAACCTAATCCATGTTGAGTGAGGATTAAATATAATATAGCCACTAGTCATTTTTTTGCTTGAAAACCTACCAGTACTTTAAACTTTTCCTATTCACATCTTTTTATATACAGGGTGTCCCAAATTAAAGTGCACATCCAAATTATAGTGACTTAATTTGTTATTCTAAACAACTTTTGCATTACGACTTTTGTAAATTCGTGAAAAAAAATCTACTGTCTATATCTATAGTAAAAAAATTATATTTATAGCCAACAAAGTTTATATGAATTAGCAAAAATAAAATTCGCAAACAATTAAAAGTCTTAAAACAAAAGATGTTTAGAATGACAAGTTGTGTCACTATGATTCGGATGTGCAATTTAACATGGGACATCCTGTATATCTATAGATATCGATAACGCAGGCGGGATCCTATCTCTACTATCGACTTCACTATGGACATCCCTATCGTACGTGTGCTTTGCTTCCCCCCCCCGACCCTCAATCGTGCGATAGAGAGCACTGCAGCTCGGGACTGACAATAGGTACTTTTCTTGATGAAATTCTGGTTTTGGGAGAAAACGTTTTACACTAACTAAATATCAACCAATCTCTTTGATTTTAGTGTCAATCGCTTCAGCTTAATATATTCTAGGTTTATAGGTTTCGCTTTTTTTAAAAAAATACGTTGTTATTGATCCACAAACGGCTTAATTCAACAAAGTCGCAATCACATAAAAAACTTTATTTGAGGTGCCTATAAGTTTGAATCTATAGAAAATTTTGAAAAAAGGAAAACCTATAAACCTAGTTATTCCCTGTGTCAATAACATATTAAAAAATCATGGAGATTGGATAATATTTAGGGGTAGTAAAACGTTTTCTCTTTTTGTATGGACGAGCAAGTGCTATACTCTACTCTTAACAATAGGCATTTCAAATTAAATGTGTATGCTAATGTACTACTGTGAGAATCCATAACCACAGTATAATATACTATAGTATGCCATAACGTTCCCGAGCGAAGCTATTGTCGAGTCATATTATTATGTAAAAATAGGTAAGTAATTATAGTAATTATAATTATAATTATACTTTTAAAATATAGCATGAGCCCTATGACGTTTTATTGACAGATGCTTATGCCTGGTGAATATAATTAAAGTTATTTGCTATGAATTCAGCGTGGGACACCCTCCTGCCCGCTGAACTGACGACCTTAGGCGGGTGGCGGGTAGTGGTTGGATGAGAAAGGCCGAGGACCGAGTGTTGTGGCGCTCCTTGGGAGAGGCCTATGTCTAGCAATGGATGATTATTGGCTAATTATGATGCTATGAATTTAACTATACACATTATCAGGGATATAATAATTTACGTAGGTAGTAGAACAGAAACCAGACACGCCACACCCATCTCCTATTTTACGGGCCATTTGTACGATTTCCTCGTACCTGATATCTACCAAATGCCATTTATACAGGGTGTCTCAAGAGTCAACGTCATGCCTTGGAGGGCTGATAGGCTCAGGAGTGACCAGAATATCTCAACTGACCTCAGTAACAAGTCGATAGTTTCGAGATATTGTCACTTTTATAAATCGAAACCTTGGATCAGCTTTTTCGTGACACCCGGTACAAAATGCCATATTGTAATGTTTTTTGATGTTGCGTCCTGCTATTGATCACAGTCCAATAAAATAACGAGTCATGTTGTATTAAAAAAAAATAATGGTCTGCTAACTCACATAAATAAGTTTATTTTAAATAAGCCCTTTTACTCTATTATTTATACTTTTAAAAAATATACAACGCAATCTTAGCATGTAATTTATAAAAAATGCCCATTAAGTGCAGTTTTTGATATGGTACAAATATTTATTATTAGCTATGTTTTACTTGTGAAAAAATATATATTTCAATTTTAGTACAAAAATAGCTTGATGAAAAATTATTTGATGGAAACTTATCTATGAAGTAAAGTAAAATAGGCGGTGGGGCCGGCCGTGGGGAAATACGACGAGTAGACGACGTTGTTACGAGAAGTAAACCCAATCAGTCTTTAACTGCATAAAAAAATACATAAGTACAGACGAATTGAGAAACACCTCCTATTTTGTTGTCGGTAAAAAAGAGAGACGATTTAATGTAATCACCTTATTTGCATTCAATTTTGCCCCCCTAACCATTGCCGCAAAGATAAAGTGTGAAATTACGGTAGAGGTATTAAGAAGAGAACCATCTTTATTAATTTTAGATTCTCCAAAAGTAACACACAAACAAACGAAACCAGAAACAATTTTTACATTCAAACCTACCTCTTCTTAGTGCAGTCTTACATACATAATTATATCATAATTATTATTATGCCAGTTAAGTTCAGGCGTTATTGGACAATCCTATAAAGCCGAACTTAAAATTTAAATCTTAGGGCCACTTGCACAAACATTTAAATCTAGATTTAGTGTCAAATCTCGATTTAAGAAACGTCAATCCATATAAAATTTGACACTAAATCGAGATTTAACACTAAATGTAGATTTAATATATTGGTGCTAGTGGCCCTTAGTGTATTGTATGAGAGAAAAAAATGTACGTTACGCTATGGCCATAGTGTAACCCATAGACTAATATTGTTTGGTGTAACCGATGGTGTACTATCACGCACGCGGTTTGCCTGTTCGTGTCTCCACTCGAGAACTCGTCTAGCCCAACGGTTATCGGTTCATCGGTTGACCAGCCCACTGCCACTTCAGAGTCGTGAGCACAAGTTTAGATCCTCCGTTAACGTTGCGTATCGTCAACTGTCACTGTCAAAATGTAAGGCAAAGTCAAGGCAAAGTTAGTTCCAAAAGTGACATTTGTTTTTTCCATATGTAAGGTGGAATTTCACCAAACGCTAAACGTATTTAGTAGCCTGTCATACGTCTGTCAGTACAAAATGTATTTAAAATTTGATTTAAATACGTTTAGCGTTTGGTAAAAGTGACCCTTCGTGTAGATTCGAAAATAGTATCGAATCCTATGCTCGCGCCTCAGCTTGTTTACATATTTTGACAGCTATGTCGGTAATCTTAGTCATCTGACGGATCAAATCCGCATGCTGTGAAAACAGCCGATGAGAGGATAATATTCCTACTGAAATACATGATAAACCAAAGTAAACAAATAGTACTTGAGAATTCCCGTGATTATAGGTAGATTTGAGACAGGGTTTCCTGAACAATTAATGCAGTTGGTATTCTCAACAGTCTCAGCCTGCCCGGTGCAATCGACCTTTCTTGCTAATTTTCCCTTCCGTAAACAGCTGTTTGTTAGGGGAAATTGAGCAAATAAAGTTAAAACATCAAACAAGGGCTTCCGGGAAGAAGCTGTGGAAGCTGATTAATAAGCTACCTACGTCAGACGGGCATATAATTATGCTCTTACAGGTATATTGGAAAGGGGTTTCAATATAGGTCAATTGAATGGTCACTTGTGCGGCTAATGCCAGGCTTTGTGTGTTTCAAAGTCGAATTACCTAATTCACTTGGCTTTGGTCAAGTAATTACTTAACCATTTCACAGATGTGACAGCCATTTCGGACCCCTGTCAAAAACATCTTTGTGTTCAGGTCCATTTACATCAAACGAGCATAGAGCTTGGGCTGCAACGAGAGCTTTCATTCAACATTGGAAACAGGTCCATGACATGAGTCATTTTGTAACATTTTTGTTACAGCTTTATATTCGTTTGATGTAAATCAACTATTTAGTTATTTACAGCAAAAAACAGGATGTCAGCGATATGTAAAAAAAAACAAATACCTACATAATAATTTGGCCAAACGCAGCCGTTTTAAATACTGCGCAACCATTTTAAATCGGCACACAAAATGTATGAGTAGTTTTGAATAACAATAGTTTTATAGTTTTGTGTGTTATTTTATTCTACGCAATTTATTCTAAACTGTGGATTTATACACAATATGCAGATTGAACTAAATAGGTTTTTTATTCTTTTATAAATTTTTATTCTGTATATAACACTGAATCACATGATCACACACATTCGTTGTGGGTTGAATCCTGGGCACAAGTAATACTTAACTAGAATTTATGTATTTATTCCGAAATGGCAACTTGTGTAAACTCGTAAAGAATATGAGTTTTTGAGGCGAGACAATACAGCCTTTGCTTCTGAACTAGCAATTTGGCGGTAGCTTCACTAACAAAAAAAAAATGCTGCCACACAGCTAAAAAACGTTCAAGCGAATGGCTAGCAACCTTCATTCATTCAAATATCACCCTTTTTACCGGATCTCCGTGGAGATAGAACTCCGTTACAGCACTGACGAATTAAAATGTATTACTTAAATAGGATAAAACGGATGTAGGTAAATGAGCCGTAATTAAAAATACAAAAAAATATTCCAGTGAAAACTAATGACTTCTCCGTACTAAATTACCTATTTCGTTACTTTTCTTTCCATTTAAGACTGTTATAAAACGTTAGTAATTTACTGGAAATTCGGCAGGTTTGCTGTTAAAGAACAGAACAAAAGGAAAACGCAGCCATAAACATGATTTGTGTTCAGTAAATAAATTGAAACTAAAAAAAACAACATCAAAACATATAGGTACATACATAGATTTAACTTTGACAAATACATTTTTAACGCCCTATGGTACGTGTCCGAACGAGCAGTGTGGAACGCAGATAAAAATATATGAGCTATCCGGCGGACCTTTAGTGCCAGTAAATTGCAACTCTACTATGTATATAGCGAGGTATATCCTAATCCTAATCCTAACTAATATTATAAATGCGAAAGTAACTGTGTCTGTCTGTTACTCTTTCACGCCAAAACTACTGAACGGATTTTAATAAAATTTGGTATACGTATGGTTTAGACCCTGGGAAAGAACATAGGGTACTTTTTATCCCGGAATTCCCACGGGTAAACTTTTTAAGGCAAAGCGAAGCGTGCGGGAACAGCTACAATGTAATATATATTCATTCTCCATAGTAAAAAGTCACGTATTTTTTTTCGCGAATTTTGAAATTCTTATTTCAGTTTCGGGCTTAGATATACCATGCTGCACATGTAGGTTTCGGCTTAGTATACCCTTTTTGCAACACCCTGTATATATATATTTCACAAGCACTGTGCAGTTTACTTAGTAAGTCACCGAGATAATTTGCATCCACCAAAATAAATAATGAATTAAGTAGTAAGAATTTATGCAACAGACGACACGTAAACTTGGATTCCCAAAACATGGAATTCGTACAAACAATGTTAATCTTAAAAACGAGTTGTGTGCATCTGTTTACAATACAATATTTAATACACTCACGGGCAATGAAAAGGTTCCAATGAGAAAAGCACCAAATTACTCCTAAACGGAAAAAGCTAGCTTAATGACGCCTTCTGCAAAATTGAATTACATTTAACATCAGGATATTACCAACAAAAAACAGAGTATTTTGTTAAATTTTTAAATGAAATGTTTAAAATAAAATTAGTCGCCTGTGTCGAGATTTTGTGTGTGGAACTTTTCATTGCCCGTGAGTGTACTAATTTTGCGAATAGTTATATATTCATTTATGCGTTACGTACATTAGAAAAAAATACAAAATAAGTAATAATAACTCTAAAACATACCCTAGTTTATCCTCCTGACCCCGAGAGGTATAAAGGTAAAAACTGTTATTAAATTTTTTTTAAAATTTAAATTTTAACTACTGGACTGTTTTGTCACTTTTTCAAAGAACAAATTTTTTAAGGGATAGGTACTTTATAAAACTTTAAAGGAATAACAGGGATACTCCATAAAACTTTTAATATAGGTATTTTTAAACTATATGTATATTTTTTTTTCAATGTCCTACTCATAGCACGCCAGGTGTCAGGAGGATAAATGCAACATTAAGATGTTCTAACAGCGGCTTGCTTGATAAAGCGTATCCGTTTCCGCCGCGGCCCCAGCTGCCCGCTCCGTATTAAAATCACAAGAAATGCTGAATGTAATTTTGTTACTATGCAAATAGTATGCATAGAAAACGTTGCGAGAAAAGGTGGGTAACAGTTTTTTTATCTAAGTAGGTAATTGTTGTTTTACTTATGATCTATACCTATGCTGCATCTTCTCATGTTAATGATATTGATTAATTAACTGAAATACTAATATACCTATATTCTCGCTAGGGACGTAGTACCTAGGTAATAAATTTTGTTTCAAAAATCAGCCAACCTATCCTCTATATTTTATTGTTACAATAATGTATGAATACAATAAAAGTTAGCGTCGTAGCTAGTGATGCTAAGGATCCTGTTTCCTTCTTCTGGGTTACTTTAAGGTGAGATAATTTGTTCTTAGCTCGTAGCCAAGATGTTACTACATACATATATACATACATGGTTTAAATATACATGCTATCTCAGAAATTCAGTAAATTTTATTTCCAGCTTATCGCTGGGAAACTGGATTTCGCATTCCTACAGTGATAGGAAATGCGGGCAGACATATTACTTGCTGAGAAGGCTTAAAAATATAAAGGCTTTCTAGCTTAAGGCTTAGAAGTACCATGCTTAAGCTACGTTGTTTACGATGCAATTTTTGTGTATGGTTATGCCAAATCGGTTGATTGAGTAGACTGTACTGGTAAATATATCACTGTTTCAATTCCTTGAAGGTATCTCATAGGAATTTCTGTAATAAGTAGGTACTTTAGTTTTCCACCAAAAAAGAAAGAAGAACGGAGCATAAAAAACGAAACGGGTGTTTTACCGTTGACATAGATGTATGAAACAAGATTGCGGCATTTTTTAGGTACACCGCATTTTTTGGATATAAAAAAACTACAAAGAATAATGACGACGTTATACCTAGAAGACAAAAATGTTTTGCATGTAGTAATTTTCATGCCAATTTAATCAATAGAAAACAACTCATAGTAACTCCAACGTAAGAATCACAAGGTCTACAATTTAGAGTATTACAGACTATAATGTGGCAAGTTACTTGGCGACCCTCCTTGCGGGGTGAAAGAAGTGGCGGGGGCGAGGTAGCACGACATGCTACACACGTAGAAAAGTGTGCCCGGATTAATCTCGCGATAGCTTGTAACTATTTCTGACTGAAGGAGCAAGGGGGAAGTTTGAAGGAAGAAACTGACCTGGCAGGAACGGTTGTCCGGCTGCGCAAATGCGTTTGACCTCTTCGATTTTTTCCACCCGTTCTTCTCCAGGTTGATGTGCTGATGCACCGGTGCGCGGCGTAGAGCTACGTGTGTTGTAGTACGCGGCGAAGTGTGCTTCTATCGCGGATTGAGTGACGGGAGCGTAAGGTGCGTCGACCGACTCGAATCGCGGCGGTGGTAGAAGTGGACGAGGGTCAGTCGTTGAGGTGGCAGATGACAGCTAGTGTTCATCTACCTGCAGTTTCCATTAGGATAGGGAAGGTGGGAAGGAGTTACAAGCATCTGTGTACCTGTCTGTCAGCTGTTTGTGTGTGTACCCACGAAGTTCCTTGACCCTATGCCTATGGCCCCAACATAAACCGCCCCCCAAAGAGCGTCTAGGCTCTTTAACGAGAAAGTAAAAACAAAATTTGAAAAAAAACATATAAGAAAGATGATTTTCCGAGGTGATTTTCCGCATAAAAAAAAAAAAACAAAAAAAAAGTAATACCTACCTAAAAGTTATAAAACTAAATTACCTACCTAGTAAACCTAACAGGGCGGCTGGGGTGGGACCCACAAGCCAGCCTAATCCTGCAAAGTGGGAAGTCGACACAGCTTAGCCATCGAACGCAGGCATGTGCCAGAGCCCGTCTTGAGTTTGACAACCCGCACGACCCCGTCGGGTCCAGGGTGCAGCTCGAGCACTCGCCCCTTGCGCCATTGTAGAGGTGGCAAGTGGTCCTCCTTAATCAAAACCAAGTCTCCCAGCTGAAGGTTGGGGAGATCTTTGGTCCACTTGCCACGCTGCTGCAGAGTGTGCAAGTACTCCAGCTGCCACCTGCGCCACACGTGCTGAGCAATCTGCTGCACAAGCTGCCATCGCTTCAAGCGTGGCATTGGGATATCCTCGAAGCAGGGCTCGGGTGGCGCCACCAACGGTTGACCGATCAAAAAGTGCCCGGGGGTGAGCGCCTCCAAATCATTTGGGTCATTCGACAGAGCACACAACGGCCTCGAGTCAAGCACCGCCTCTACCCGACAGAACACGGTCATCAGCTCCTCCAAAGTGAGAATCCTATCCCCGATGGCTCGTTTCAGCAGCTGCTTCGCGGACTTCACTGCGGACTCCCATAACCCCCCCATGTGCGGACTATACGGTGGATTCATGTGCCATCTGACACCCTGACCAACCAGAGCAGCGTCTATGTCACTCTGCTTGCTCCGCAAGAAGGTTTCTACCTCCGATAGATGACGCCTAGCCCCCTGAAAGTTCTTCCCACAATCGGAATGGACATCCGACGCCATTCCCCTTCGCGACACAAACCGATGGAATGCTGCCAAGAACGCCTCGGTAGTGAGATCTGTGGTGACCTCTAAATGCATCGCCTTAGTGGCGAAGCAAACGAAGACACACAGATATGCCTTGTGGGACTTCGTATTTCGCAAAGTGGAGGCCTTTACTAGGAAAGGCCCCGCGAAATCAATGCCGACCTTCATGAAGGGACGAATTTGGCCTACACGGTTGGGAGGTAAGTCACCCATGAGCGGCTGCAAAGGTCTAGCCTTCAGGCGGTGACACCGGTGACACATATGTATTCGGTGTCGAACCACACGACGCGCTGAAGGGATCCAGAACCTTTGGCTCAGCACCGAAATCAAGCATGCAGGTCCGGCGTGCATGTGAGTGACGTGGTGGTAGTCGACGATCAGATCGGTCAGACAATGCTTCGAAGGCAAAAGGATGGGATGCTTTGCAGAGAATGGCAAGCCGGAGTGCCGAAGACGTCCACCTACACGAAGAAGACCCTCTGAATCCAAAAATGGACTGAGCTGAGTCAGTCGCTTGAGGGGTTTCTTCTCGCGCAGGGCTGTGATCTCCTCAGAGAAGGAAGACATCTGCGCCAACCTAATCATTCTCAGCAAGGCACCATCAAGCTCCGAAACCGTCAATGGTTCCGGTACGACCAACGGGTCATGTTTGGTCGGATGATTGCGACTTCGAACATTGCGGATGAATCGCAAAACCCAAGCCATTGTTCGCTTGGTTCTTGATAGAGAGCTGTAGCGACCGACAATGAAAGAAGGGTCTACAGCTACTACCTCTTCCTCGCTCGCAATGGTTCCAGTATGCACTTGGGCACTGGACGAGTTCACCGCAATGTTCTCCGGCCAAGTGGAAGGGTCGTCCCGTAACCAAGACGGGGACCACCATAAATCATGCCCGACAATTTCGTCGGGTCGAAGACCTCTACTGGCGCAATCAGCAGGGTTGAGCGCTGATGGAACGTGTCGCCACTCAGTTGAAGGAACGAGACCCTGAATCTGGGAGACCCGATTTCCTTCAAAAACCCCTAACTTATGCGGTGGAGTGTGAATCCAGGCCAAAGCGATGCTGGAGTCACACCACGCAATTGAGTGGTCGACGATCATCTTACTCTGCAACACCGTTAAAACATGATGCATCATGCGAGCCAATAGGAAGGCTCCTGATAACTCGAGGCGCGGTATGGTCATCTTCTGCTTGATGGGTGCCACACGGGACTTGCCCATGAGAAGATGCACCGTCGCCTCACCTGACGCGTCTAGCACGCGTAAATAGAGTACGGCTGAGTACCCAGATTCCGAGGCATCGCTGAAACCCATCAACTCACGGGTTTGAGGTTGATCAGACGATACAAATCTTGTAATCCGGGGCAGCCGTAAATTGACGAAGCCCTCTGCGAAGGAAGCCCACTCAGTAGTGAGTTCTTCGGGCAGAGGTTCATCCCAACCTAAATTGTGTGACCAAAGACCTTGTAAGAAGGCCTTGGCCTTGAAGGTCACAGGAGTTAAGTAACCACAGGGATCGTAGATACGAGCAACATTCGACATAATCTCCCGCTTACTTCTGCATCTCCCGAAGGGTGAAACATGGTAGACGAAGCTGTCCGAGTCCGAATTCCATTCGATCCCCAAGATCTTGAAGATGTTGTCCCCTGATTCCTCGAATCGAAAGGGACACTCCAAATGATCGCTAGGATAGCCATTGAGGACCTCATCACGGTTGCTGGCCCACTTCCGAACAGTGAAACCCCCTTGTGACAACACATCGACCACCTGCTGTTGCAACAGCTTCGCTTCCTCAATGGATCCGCAACCACTGACCACATCATCAACGAAGGTGTCTTCCCGAAGGATACGGGCAACCTCTGGACACTTGACCTCGTTGATGTTGGCTAACTCGTGCAAGACGCGGATCGCTTGATAAGCCGAGCTGGATACGCCATAGGTGACGGTTGTCAGCTCAAACTCCCGGAGGGGCTGGTCCGGTGACTCGCGCCAAAAGATGGTCTGGTACCGACAATCGTCGTCGTGCATGCGCACATTCCGGTACATCTGCTTTATGTCGCAAGTGAACACGACTGCGTATGTGCGAAAGCGCAATATGACGTCCGAAATGTGCTGTTGCAGCTTGGGACCAGGCATCAAAATTTGATTCAGCGAAACACCGGTGGAGCTGGGATGAGACGCATCGAAGACCGCCCTAAGTTTGGTGGTGCTGCTGCTCTCCTTGAGAACCCCGTGATGAGGTATGTAGTACCTTTCGTTACAGCTAGGCGTGGACACAGGCCGCATATGGCCAGTTTCAAGGTAGTCGGCCATGAATGCGCTGTAGAGCTGGTGAAGTGAGATGTTGGGCGCTTGGAGTAGTGAAATGATACACGCGTCGTGTCTAACTGTAGTAAAACTCTCTTTATTCAGTAAAATAGTAACATATTTATATGAAGATTCTGGAATGCGCTATGACGTAAACATGTCAATAAAGTCTAGTTTGGCTATCTATTAAAAAGAAGGTATGCGACTTGTGACGTATGTTGTTTAAATATATTATTACAAATATTTATGGAATGCATTGTACTACGTCACATGCTACACCACCCCCCTAATTTTGAGAAAAAAATATTGCAAATATTTTTGATAATGGTTAACTACGGGAATTTTTTTTTATTCATAACAATAAAATATTCTAGAGATTACGTTTCGGTTAAATATAAGTACTTATTTCTAATGGTCACATGTTTAAATTTTATAACATAGTGGAGCGTTGCACTTGACCTTTGAATAGATTCCTATCTCCAAATATGGATAATGTTTTGATTTAACTTAGGTACAACAGGCAGGATCCAAGCTGAAATATGATACGTTGGAATTTATTGATGATGCGAACAAAATATGTTTTTATTGTAACAATTATTATGAATACCACAATTAAAATAGGTAATTCCAAGTTATACTCATTATGGAAATTAAACATAGATATTTTTATCTAGTGTGTATTTTTGCCATATATTATTATTATTAATTATTAGAACCGCATTGTTGACAACTTATAAAAAAAATACAGTATTACATTAAAGGTTGTCATTACTTTTGTTATATTTTAGGTGTTTAATTACCACCCACTGATATTCTTCAGTAGTTATCATTCACTTAGGTATTTTATATTTTTACGATGACTACACGTAGATATACTACGGCCACGTATGTCTTTCATCAGTCAATAATTGTGTTTTTATATTATTAGTCTTTAAACTTATATCATCGAGGTACTTTCCTCTCTTCACATTAACATATTGCAAGCATGCTTTATTTTATCATCATTTTCTTTAGTGCGTAATATACCTACACTATTCCTTTATTAAGTGTCACAAAATATATCTAATTCCCTTACGAAGAAAGCTCGTTTCAGACATGATCTGGAATTAAGATTGAGTAACAAAATCTGCAGTTTAGGCGAATAATTGCGTCTTATCTCATAAATATGTTTTTTTTTTTCATAATTTAATCATGAAAATAAATGTCAATTCCGGTAAATGGTTTGATTTTCTAAGTATCTATATTATTAAAATCTCAATTTACATACACTTGAATCAATAGTAGTATTTTTCCTTGGCTCTATGAGATTTTTCTCTTGAGCTTTTGTCATAACCGATAGCAAATAAGTATATTTGCATTTTTTTGTTATCACTAGAAATTTCTAGGCGCGGTAACCGTCTACGGGGACGTTGTATTTTACTCATTATTTAAGTATTTATATATTTGCATGTATCATTTACACCATGCGTATTATGCGTGTACGTCTATACTATACTACGCTTATATTTATCGCGTCCATTGCGCGTTGTGCACCTTTGCACTATTATTTAATATTTCTTTACTTTTGTGGAAAATTTCTGCATTTCTACACAGTGGATGCTCGATCACACCATGATCAGAAAGAGAGTCCACCACTCTTTATTGAGTTATGCCTTCATCCTTGTATTTATAATTCTTTAAATATTGATAAATAGTCAATATACATATATTTTCTTGTCTATATTAGTGTAAATGTAAACTGTTTTTACGGTTTTGTAAGCCCCTCGTGATTATTAAATGCTATTAAATATTTTTGTTAATATATTTTTTTGCCGTCGTTGTCGTCAACAATCGTTTCTAAAATATATCTAATTATTAAAATTAATACCTTAAAGATCCAATTAATTTATTTAAAAAAAACATAAGTGAGACTACTAAAAAAAACAATTCATAAATCTATTAAGTAGAATAAAAAAAAAACCTAAAACCTACATTACATTAACGAACTATTTACTTAACTTTCGTCATATTAAGGATGACCAATGGCAAGTTTTCACTTCACTTTTTTACTTTACGCACTGCACTCATCACGTTACACTTTGACGATGACATCACTGCACTGCTCGCATACGTTGTCAACGCATCACGCTGATTCACATCAGCCATCAGACCAGTCTCCCTGCTCCGTCTGTCTCCAGCTCCATCACCAGCCGTCAGCTCCATTTTATTGTACTGCTCCAGACTCCAGGCGCCATCCAATTATGCTATTTATTTATATTAACTTTTATTTTTCACGCACTCCAAAATTATTATTTTTTAAAGGATTTTATTTTAATTTATTTATTCCGACACATAACGCGTACTTTTACGTTCGAGTGCAACCGGCACTGCCGCGACTCGGCAGGCCGGCTGTCGCGGTCGCCATGAGATGTTGGGCGCTTGGAGTAGTGAAATGATACACGCGTCGTGTCTAACTGTAGTAAAACTCTCTTTATTCAGTAAAATAGTAACATATTTATATGAAGATTCTGGAATGCGCTATGACGTAAACATGTCAATAAAGTCTAGTTTGGCTATCTATTAAAAAGAAGGTATGCGACTTGTGACGTATGTTGTTTAAATATATTATTACAAATATTTATGGAATGCATTGTACTACGTCACATGCTACAGAAGCCTGGCGTCTCTCTGTAGCTTGCGCTCTAAGTTAAAGAACCTTTTCAAGGCGTATGTACGGGTATCGCCCAGAGGCATGTGGGTGGATTTGAAGGGAAGTCGCACAATAAACTGTCCCGTCTCGTCCCGAGTGTGTGTCTCCACAAAATGCCTTTCACAAAGAATGTTCTCTGGATCTTGCACGGCGGTGGCTGGAACCTCCTCTACCTCCCAGAACTTGGACAAGGTAGAGTTCAGCTCGTCGGTCGTGCAAGACAGAGACATGAGACTACACACTTGAGAGTTGACTGGCGCTTGCTCCATCAAAATCCACCCAAACACAGATTCATGCGCTGTGGGAAACCCTTCACCCAACTGGTAAGAACCGCCCTTGAACACCTGACTATACAGGTCCACGCCTATGAGGACATCGATGGGACCCGGGGTGGACAGCCTGTCATCTGCAAGCATAAGATGTTGGCACCGCTCCATGACACGTGGAGATACAGAAGCAGTAGGGAGATTACCCGTGATGCGCTTTAAAACTACAGCTGTGGTTACCAACCCAGGAGCTGACCGATCATGACGGGATGTCACTCGGATCTCAATGCTGCCATTGGTCCGCTGAGCAGATGAACCTCCCAAACCATACAAACTGCCAGATGAACTGCGGGGAAGCCGCAGCTTCTGGGCCAAATTCTCCGTAACAATTGATACCTGAGATCCGCTGTCCAACAAGGCTCTCACTATATGTACGTGACCATTACAGTCAAGTACTCCGACCATCGCTGTTCCCAGCAGCATGGTGCTCTGCACCCTACCGTCAGAGACCGTCGAGTTGAGGGATGCAGCCGAGTGCCCGGACACTGCGGGTAGACTTTCAGAGAGCACTTCCATAGATGATGATGATGTGGAAGCTATCGGGGCGATGATGATGATGACTGTGATGGAGACGTTGAAGATGAAGATGATAGTGCAAGATGCAATTTGGTATGGTGGCGACCATTGCACACTGAGCACCTACTTTTTGATGTGCATCTATTTGCAGAGTGAGAGCGCAGACAATTGTAACATAGGCGCTGCTGTGTGACTACCTCCTTACGTTGGCTAGGTGTCATGGCGTTGAATGTGTCGCAGTTATAAATACTATGGCTACCCCTACAGAGCACACATGAAATGTCCATAGCGGCAAGACTTGTTCTGGTTTGTGAAGTCCCCGGAGTCCCCTGGTTGCTTGAACCCCTGGAGCCACCAACAGCCTCCAACACCCTAAGCTGGTTCTCCAAGAAGGCAAGCAAGCAGGAGAATGTGGGTATGGTGCTAGAAGAACCATCGAGGCTAAGCTCAAACCTACTTCTAAGGTCTTGGGTAAGTTTCCTAAGGATGATGTGGAGTAATAAGAAGCTCCAGGACTTCACATCAAAGCCTAAAGCACCGAGAGCCATACTGTTCTCCTTAATAACATTAACAAATTTGCGGAGGTTGACTGCTGAACCCTGTCCCAATGATGTGGACAGTATGGCTTCTAGGTGCTTATCAGCTATAAGCCTCTTATTTTCATAGCGCTCCTTGAGAAGCTGATAAGCAATACTATAGTTTCCGTCGGACAACTGCAGGTGCTTAACTAAGGCGAGAGGTTCCCTATCCAATGCGCCGACCAAGTAATGCATTTTCTGTACACTGGACAGACCCTCATTGTTGTGGATGAGGCTATCGAACAACCCTATGAAGTTGGGCCACTCGGTGTAGACACCCGAGAAACTCGGTAGATTTATTTTGGGTAGTTGAAATTGAGTTGATCTCGGCTCCACCCGAGTACCGCTGCTAGTCGATAAAAATCCCTCTGCTATCACTTTCACGGAATAGACCATCTCACAGAATTTTATATAATTATGGTCAGCCTGTTCCAGCGCGGACTCCTCAACCGACAGACCCTTCAGGCTCGTGTAGGCGTCCCGATATAGGTCACGCATCTCTTTTAAGTCCTCAAAACGGACTCTGAACATTGAAACGCTAGCTGGGTCCGATTTTCCCTGCAAACTACAAGCTAGCTTGTAGATCCCAGCTAGGTACTGCTCTGCAGCCTCCAGCTGGGCCATACACACTTTGGTGGGGTCGGCTGAGGAACCCCTAACCATTTTGCTTTCTGATTTGCTCATTGTTGTTTGTTAATATTTTCGTCTAATAAAATAACCTAAAAGCAGTCCCAGATATTTAAAAGTTACGTGTCAAAACGAAAGTTGGTCTGTGAACCTAATTCTCAGAAGTGATGGGAACTCGACTAACCGATTTATGCCGATTGACCATAGACACCAAGAGAACAGAACAACGTGACGTAACGATGACACGCACAAAACAGCTGACTGAAGACTTCAGTTTCAGTTGTGAAGTTTAGACAGATGGTTGTAAATAAACCGGGATGGACTGAAAATAGGGAATCCGGTTTACGAAGGACCATGAAATGAAGGAGCAAGGGGGAAGTTTGAAGGAAGAAACTGACCTGGCAGGAACGGTTGTCCGGCTGCGCAAATGCGTTTGACCTCTTCGATTTTTTCCACCCGTTCTTCTCCAGGTTGATGTGCTGATGCACCGGTGCGCGGCGTAGAGCTACGTGTGTTGTAGTACGCGGCGAAGTGTGCTTCTATCGCGGATTGAGTGACGGGAGCGTAAGGTGCGTCGACCGACTCGAATCGCGGCGGTGGTAAAAGTGGACGAGGGTCAGTCGTTGAGGTGGCAGATGACAGCTAGTGTTCATCTACCTGCAGTTTCCATTAGGATAGGGAAGGTGGGAAGGAGTTACAAGCATCTGTGTACCTGTCTGTCAGCTGTTTGTGTGTGTACCCACGAAGTTCCTTGACCCTATGCCTATGGCCCCAACACTGACGTAAGTAAAATTTTATTCGATGAGTGTTCCCGTAAATGTCATATTTAGCTTAAAATTTATAGTTTGACAGCATTAAAATTTGAATGTTTACCTTCAGAATATCTACCAATTTGAATTTATTTATGTAAAAGTGTTTTATTTTATAAATCAATTTCCATGTCACTTTCATGTTCACTCTCTGTTTGAACTTGTTCATCATCGTCGTCATCCTCATATTCATCATCGTTTTCATTAACTTCAATTATAAATCTAAGACAAAAACCAAAAAACATTATACCTACTTTGAAGTATAATGTACTAGAGTACGCCAGTCATATTAGTTCAGTGTACACCTATAATATTTTATGTTTAATTTACATTAAATTATAAATAAACAATAACATACCTGTCCAATACATCGTCAAATACTCTATCAGATTTATAATGTTCGTCTTAATTTTTTATGACATGGTCGTCACAATTTCTCCACTTTTCAGGCGAATAATTAGAGAAAAGCAACTCTAAGTCTTTTATCTCTTTATCTAAGTTAGAGTCAATCGATGTTCTTGCGAGCTCGCCTTTCACGTACCGCCACACAAGTTCAATAGGATTTAATTCCAGGTGGTATGGGGGTAGGCGAAGCACGATATGACCATTTTCTTTCAAAATTTCATCAATTTTGTAATTTTGTGTTTTGCTCATTAATTACTTTCATTAAATCACATAAATTTTGGTTGCTTTCCTAGTTACAAGAACTGACAACTGACGCACTGTCATATGGACTCTTCGTCTTTGTTGTTTACTTTTTCGTATCTGACTGCGCAGTACCAACCTTTAGCCGCGTAGCATGACTGATCCGGTACGCTGTTCTACAAGAAGCCCCTATATTGAGACATTATACGATTTGTTGTTTTTAACGTTATTTTGTTGACGAATTATAGATACCTAATAATAATATAATGATAATATTAAAAAGGCCTCAACACTCATCCTAAGACTAATCGTCTCAGGATCAATGATCTCATGTGGGTCGCACTCAAATTATGACAGACTATATAAGACATGTGGCCGCCTCGGCTGCGCGGCCGAGACTGCCGTAACAATGACAAATGCAGTGCACGCGTTGCCCTTCACCGCTGCCCCTCCCGCTACCCGCTGTTGTCTTGGGTACCTCGTCCCCTCCGCGTCTTTCACCCCGCAAGAAGGGTCGCCAAGCAACTTGCCAATCTATAATATATTACTGACTATTGACTTTGTATTCAGCCATTACAACCAACCCCGAAATAATTTTCTTACAAAAACTATATAATATATAAATAATATTTACCTTTTTACCTTCAATTTATAGATATATAATGTAGCCCGACTCACACTTGGCCGGTTTAAATTATAAAATAAATTACGGTTTACTAAATCTTTTAACTAGTGTGAAAGTTTCGGTAATATAAACTTAATTTACTTAGTGTCGTGTGAAAACAATCCATCAGGCAGGTATCGTTTTGATAGGGTCAAGTTCTATTTATATTTTCCCTCTCTGTAATATTTTTCTGCCATTTTTCCTACATAATGTGGCAACGAGGTCAAATTTCAACTACCTACGTTCTGTTTTTCTTGTTTGAACCTTTTTTTATTAGATCCTGTCATTCTTAATAAACTATTGTGTTGTATTGCTTAACTTCAGAGACATTCATTTAATGTTTATTTGACACAAGTTGGCACAACTCAGTATGTTGCTAAGTATTGTATAGCAACTATAGTGGCACACGTATCATGTTGGTATTCTAAGTAAATAAATCTCTCAATTAAAATTGCTGATTTAAATTCCAGGGATTTATTCATCAATTATACGTCATCACCATATACAAATCTTGACAGATATGTCAAAAAATCAAACAACAAATACCTGGTTATGCTCTAACCGACTATGGAGATATTGGCACTTAGGGCCACTTGCAGAAACATATTAATTCTAGATTTAGTGTTAAATCTCGATTTAGTGTCAAATTTTATATGGACTGACATTTCTTAAATCGACATTTGTGAGTAAGTCGGTACAAGTTTTATGTAAGTACATGGATATGTGGTTCATTCTGATAATATTGTGCAGTCATTCGCATGGAAACTGGGCAGACTGCTAGTAATTGTCTATTTGAGCGTAAAAAGGTTGATAAATTAATACTCAAAGCTTATATATTATTTAAATTTTTGGGGTAAAATTCCTTTGCAAGTGAACGTAAATTGTACTCCTTTGGAGATTTCTATAAAAAACTAAGGGATAATAAAACTGCCATTTAGAATAAAACATTTAGGCCTTGTTTCACAATGTCTGGTTAGTGGCTACTTGTGAACTAAAATACATGCTGTCACTGTTAAAAAAAATAAAACAGAGAGTGACAGCATGAACATATTTTATCTCACAGGTAGCCAACTAACCAGACATTGTGAAACAGGGCCTTAGTGTAGGACTGCCTTAAGAAAGTTACACAGATAGATTAGCTCTAAACTCCTATTTTAGTGCTATTTCAAATGTATATGTTTATTATTGTATAAGTATCTACCATAGAACAACGGGGACTCGGGTGTACCCTCGGGAAGCGTCATAGCGATCTTTCTTGATACAAAAAAGTCTGCCAATTTTTGCGGGGGGAAATTTTACCGTTTACCATGTTTATGTCTCATGGGACATATCATTATGAGTTTTAATTCCCAGCAATAAGGGTTACGTGAAGTGACATTTAATAATGAACACAGTGTCTTCATTTTTCTTGCCAATGAATGTAACAATTATCGATAAGTGTTATCGATGAATTCAAGAACATGGGTTAGAAATACTAATTTCAAATTAATTAGGTATAGTTAAATTTAATTAGGAATGATTAATAAATGAATTCACCCGCTTTTCGCTGTACATTTATACTCACGTGATAGGTCGCGAGCCGTATCGCCGTTTTTGAATGAGTACAATGCACTGAAGTTGTCGAGTAAGTGGGCAACCCGACGGTCAGATGCTTTCAAGCCGCCCCTTCGGGCGGCCTCTAAATAGGCTTAACGACTGCTGCCGAAGCAGCAACCAGGACCCACGGCTTAACGTCCCGTCCGAAGCACGGAAGCGCCCAGAAAATAACCATTTGAAATCGGTAACTCATGCTGTACCTACCAATGGCTGACCGTGTCAGTTGTTGCTTAACCTCAGTGATCAGTTACGATTACTGAAGCCAATTCGACTACGGACGCTTCCCAACTATGACCTTTTTTGTCGATTAATACATATCTACATACCGGTACATCACAATTGCATTTTTTTGACATTGGTTGCTAGGAAACAGCTAATAACAATAAACCATGACCAAATCTGTGATCAAATCTGGAATCCGGATATTCAATGAATTGAAGCTGTCATTTTAGTATGTAAACAAATCATTTTCTATAAAACGAACGCTTTGCCAACTAGATTGAGTCTAGTGAAAATTGAGACTGCAACTAGTTTTTATAAATCGGTGGGCCTTTCTGGCCTACCACCCCGCCAGAGGGGAACGTCTGCCTATTTCGTCTCCAGACCATTCATACTCAATTGTATCTACCCATAAAATTATATAAAATAGATAAAAAACAAAAGTTCTCTATAAAATATGTTTTTATGTCAGCGCTAATGTTGTCTTTGCGAAGTTCATTACTTAGATTTCCCGGTGGAATATTGTGCAGGTGCTAGGTACGTCCTTACAATATATATATATTAAAAAATGAAAAAGTAGAACTGTTCAGTTTTTATTTATATACTATGAGTCGTTTTTTTCATCCGTAGGTAACTGGTAAATTACTAATTACTTATTGGTAAATAATCGTAGCAATTAGTTAAAAACAAACAAAATTAATTATAAGTATACTTACCTATAACTATTTTATTATGTACTATTCAGAATGCTTTGAACGTGACTTATGATTATAGCTTGTTCTACACTCACTTATAAAATTCCACTTATAAAATGCAAAGATCAAATGGTCCCAATTTTTTTTAAACATTGAATAGGATTTTTGATCTGATGCGCCGTAAAATGTGCAGAAATATTGCAAAAGGTGTCATTAGGTTAGTTTTTTCCGTTTAGAAGTAATTTGGTGATTTTCTCAATGGAACTTTTTCATTGCCCGTGAGTGTATAATCTACTCATCTGTAACATTTATTCAAATCCAAAACACTCAGTTAGTCAAGGAAGGTTAAGAATAACATTTTATTATCTAAGTGCTACCCATATAACATCCGCATATAAATGTATAAATAAATTATGTAAGAGCAAATTGTAGCTAAAAGCAACGTAATGTGACCTTTCCTAAGTAGATATGTTAATGTTCATTTAGTGGGTAACCGCAGGAACGACGGGGGGTGAAAAAGGCTGCCCATGACGGTAAAGTAAGGTAATAATTAGGATCCAAATTACTATGGAAGTCAAAAGAGTTCTGATTTTCTTCTTAGTGTGTGGGCAGATACAAATATTTTAGCTGGACTATTATTTTTCACCATAACTAAAGATGGTGAATGTATTAGCCAGTCGTTTAAAGCTCAGGATGCGCCAAATGTATTATCGGTGCATTATACAGAGTGTTACAAACGTGGTATGCCCGACACTGGGGTGACTCCGGGGGTCATTTTGAACGGCTTTTGTTCTACAAGTTATTGAAATTCGGGAAATTGTACGACAGTATATTTTCATAGCCTTAAGACCTAAAGCCTTAAATCAACTGATATACGTACTCGAATAAAATGGTTTGTACAAGGTAAATACCAATTTATATTTAGGGTGTCTTGCACAACAAAGTTAAATAAAATTAAATAGTTTGTCTCTTGCTCTGACAGTATAATGTCAGAGCAAGAGGTCATAGATTTAATTTTATTTAACTTTGTTGTGCAAGAGGCCCTTAGTATGACACGCGCGAACCTAATGGCTTTTCTTCTGAAGCATGAAACCACTCCTCCATTAGAAGTAAGTTCGAGAACTAAACGTTTCATTAGGTTTAGGAACTTCGATTCGTACTCCGAGTACTTACCTACTGTTTATTTGTACACCAAGAAATAATTAACTATTTTTAAACAAAAAATAATTAAAGTACAAAAGGCGGTCTTATCGCTTATAGCGATCGCTTCTAGATAACCATAGGATGGATGGACTAAAAGAGGATGTACCTATGTGGATTAACCACTTTTGTACCTTGTCAACAAAAATATATTGATAAAAAAAAAACAACCAATGATACTGTCTGTTTTAGAATTGATAGTACTTGGAGTAGGTACTGAGGTATAGCCGTGTTTATAGCGATGACTGTCATGTCATTGTCAACTACATCGACCATTTAACTTTAACTATTATAAACGTCAAATCCCTTGACGAGAGAGATCAATCTTCAAGAGATTTGACGTTTGTAATAGTTAAAGTAAAATGGTGCAACCCACCCTAAATCTAGATTTAATTTGTTGGTGCAAGAGGTCTTTACTAAGGGCCTCTTGCACAACAAAGTTAAATAAAATTAAATCTATGACCTCTTGCTCTGACATTATACTGTCAGAGCAAGAGACAAACTATTTAATTTTATTTAACTTTGTTGTGCAAGACACCCTAAATATAAATTGGTATTTACCTTGTACAAACCATTTTATTCGAGTACGTATATCAGTTGATTTAAGGCTTTAGGTCTTAAGGCTATGAAAATATACTGTCGTACAATTTCCCGAATTTCAATAACTTGTAGAACAAAAGCCGTTCAAAATGACCCCCGGAGTCACCCCAGTGTCGGGCATACCACGTTTGTAACACTCTGTATAATGCACCGATAATACATTTGGCGCATCCTGAGCTTTAAACGACTGGCTAATACATTCACCATCTTTAGTTATGGTGAAAAATAATAGTCCAGCTAAAATATTTGTATCTGCCCACACACTAAGAAGAAAATCAGAACTCTTTTGACTTCCATAGTAATTTGGATCCTAATTATTACCTTACTTTACCGTCATGGGCAGCCTTTTTCACCCCCCGTCGTTCCTGCGGTTACCCACTAAATGAACATTAACATATCTACTTAGGAAAGGTCACATTACGTTGCTTTTAGCTACAATTTGCTCTTACATAATTTATTTATACATTTATATGCGGATGTTATATGGGTAGCACTTAGATAATAAAATGTTATTCTTAACCTTCCTTGACTAACTGAGTGTTTTGGATTTGAATAAATGTTACAGATGAGTAGATTATACACTCACGGGCAATGAAAAAGTTCCATTGAGAAAATCACCAAATTACTTCTAAACGGAAAAAACTAACCTAATGACACCTTTTGCAATATTTCTGCACATTTTACGGCGCATCAGATCAAAAATCCTATTCAATGTTTAAAAAAAATTGGGACCATTTGATCTTTGCATTTTATAAGTGGAATTTTATAAGTGAGTGTAGAACAAGCTATAATCATAAGTCACGTTCAAAGCATTCTGAATAGTACATAATAAAATAGTTATAGGTAAGTATACTTATAATTAATTTTGTTTGTTTTTAACTAATTGCTACGATTATTTACCAATAAGTAATTAGTAATTTACCAGTTACCTACGGATGAAAAAAACGACTCATAGTATATAAATAAAAACTGAACAGTTCTACTTTTTCATTTTTTAATATATATATATTGTAAGGACGTACCTAGCACCTGCACAATATTCCACCGGGAAATCTAAGTAATGAACTTCGCAAAGACAACATTAGCGCTGACATAAAAACATATTTTATAGAGAACTTTTGTTTTTTATCTATTTTATATAATTTTATGGGTAGATACAATTGAGTATGAATGGTCTGGAGACGAAATAGGCAGACGTTCCCCTCTGGCGGGGTGGTAGGCCAGAAAGGCCCACCGATTTATAAAAACTAGTTGCAGTCTCAATTTTCACTAGACTCAATCTAGTTGGCAAAGCGTTCGTTTTATAGAAAATGATTTGTTTACATACTAAAATGACAGCTTCAATTCATTGAATATCCGGATTCCAGATTTGATCACAGATTTGGTCATGGTTTATTGTTATTAGCTGTTTCCTAGCAACCAATGTCAAAAAAATGCAATTGTGATGTACCGGTATGTAGATATGTATTAATCGACAAAAAAGGTCATAGTTGGGAAGCGTCCGTAGTCGAATTGGCTTCAGTAATCGTAACTGATCACTGAGGTTAAGCAACAACTGACACGGTCAGCCATTGGTAGGTACAGCATGAGTTACCGATTTCAAATGGTTATTTTCTGGGCGCTTCCGTGCTTCGGACGGGACGTTAAGCCGTGGGTCCTGGTTGCTGCTTCGGCAGCAGTCGTTAAGCCTATTTAGAGGCCGCCCGAAGGGGCGGCTTGAAAGCATCTGACCGTCGGGTTGCCCACTTACTCGACAACTTCAGTGCATTGTACTCATTCAAAAACGGCGATACGGCTCGCGACCTATCACGTGAGTATAAATGTACAGCGAAAAGCGGGTGAATTCATTTATTAATCATTCCTAATTAAATTTAACTATACCTAATTAATTTGAAATTAGTATTTCTAACCCATGTTCTTGAATTCATCGATAACACTTATCGATAATTGTTACATTCATTGGCAAGAAAAATGAAGACACTGTGTTCATTATTAAATGTCACTTCACGTAACCCTTATTGCTGGGAATTAAAACTCATAATGATATGTCCCATGAGACATAAACATGGTAAACGGTAAAATTTCCCCCCGCAAAAATTGGCAGACTTTTTTGTATCAAGAAAGATCGCTATGACGCTTCCCGAGGGTACACCCGAGTCCCCGTTGTTCTATGGTAGATACTTATACAATAATAAACATATACATTTGAAATAGCACTAAAATAGGAGTTTAGAGCTAATCTATCTGTGTAACTTTCTTAAGGCAGTCCTACACTAAGGCCCTGTTTCACAATGTCTGGTTAGTTGGCTACCTGTGAGATAAAATATGTTCATGCTGTCACTCTCTGTTTTATTTTTTTTAACAGTGACAGCATGTATTTTAGTTCACAAGTAGCCACTAACCAGACATTGTGAAACAAGGCCTAAATGTTTTATTCTAAATGGCAGTTTTATTATCCCTTAGTTTTTTATAGAAATCTCCAAAGGAGTACAATTTACGTTCACTTGCAAAGGTTTCGTTTACTGACCACACTATGAATGTATTTAATGCGGCCTTTAATAAAAGATGAGTAGATCTTTTTAACCACCGACGCATAAAGAGGCGTGTATGTGTGTATCTGTCTGTGATAGCGTAGCCCGCAATCGGATAAATATTTTTCTTCGAATTTTCAAAATGAGAAAAACTATCAATAATCTTTGGACACATATTGGACACAAAGAAACAAACTCTTTGATAATGTTGGCCGTGGAAAATTAATTTCAGTACTGGTAAAAACAGTTTGGCTTACATCCAGGCGGGGTTGGTTAGTGGGTGCCGATAAATCTGCTGGTTTTTAGCAAAAAGTGCTCCTCCCAACTAGCTGGAATGGGAAGACCGACTTTGCGTGCGACTATACTTAGGTTAAGGGTCACTTTTACCAAACGCTAAACGTATTTAAAATTGAATTTAAATCAAATTTTAAACACATTTTGTACAAACTGGCAGACTTTGGACAGGCTACGTTTAGCATTTGGTGAAATTCCATCTAAATGTATAAAAATACCCTCGCTGAATTAACTAAAATATAAAATATTTTTAATTTTATGAGATGTAGATGTGAATAAAAATATATCAGTAAAAATTAAAACCACTTAAAATAACAATCTGAATTCATAAAAATCAAGAAATACCTTGCATTGTATGAAATAATAAAATATTAATAAATTTATATTGATAATGTTTGCTACCTCAAATAATGAAGCGACTGCCGACCACGACATATTATATACATTTCTCCCGTACGATATTGACATTACTCATTAAATAATTGTTTTTAGTTTAAATTTACAGTTAAATACCAGCCGTTTCCGCAATTGCCTCTCTCTGTAACTTTAACCGCAGCGCCGCCACCTCACCGAGTTCTTGGTATACTGCAACTATGTTTTTGTTTTCATGACCTCAAACTACTCCTACAGCGAAGGCTTTCACTCGTAACACTCTGCCCCTGTAGCACAGGGCGCTATTAAGACGTGACAAGAGTTCTCCGTCGCGCTCGCTCTTGAGGTTGCGCGATATGAGTGAGCGCGATGCAAAACTCTTGCCACGTCTTAAATGCGCCCCGTACTAGCCCTTCTGGTGTATGTTAGTTATTCCGTTCTTCAGTCAAACATTATGGTCTACCAATTGAATATAGGATTAGTCTAGGCATATTTACTTACTTGTAGTGTGGATTAGACATTGTACGCAAACGAAAAAGTTGTCATAAATGTCTATGATGATATTAAGTAAACTCCAAGATTTATTTACTTATTTATTTATCTTCTTACTTGTGTGTTTTTCTACTTGTAGTAAGAGAATAAAGCATTATTTATACTAAGACTTATACCTGTCTATGTCCAAGTGTCCACTACACATAGGCCTAATTTGTGTTTATAACGATGTATAGGTACATATAGTATGTATAGGTACCTGGTCTATCGGTGATTTATTATTAGAGATTTTCTTTGTGTTATTCTCTCGTACGCATTTTCTTGCCAACATGTCATGTTATTTATTGCCTAATTAATCTTATTATCGGTTGTGGATTGTGAAGATATGTCTAGAAAATTCCAACAATATAAGAAATAACCTGTTATATTTTTGTTACTCTCTACCATGACACCTTATACTGAACTAGCTGTTCCCGCAAGCTTCGCTTCGCCTTAAAAAAAATCCCGTGGGAATTCCGGGAATTTCTTAAGGCGCCTATGTTCATTCTCAGGGTCTAGACCATATGTATACCAAATTTCATTCAAATCCGTTCAGTAGAGTAACAGACAGACATACAGAGTTACTTTCGAATTTATAATATACCTATTTCACGATACAATCGTGTTAAATGGAAGCATTTATTTTAAAACAAAAAAAAGTAGGTAAGTCGTTGTACAGACTATCGAGCTAAGAGCTCTCTTCCTGCAATCCCGGCTGTCGACCCGGAACTACACTTTGTAGGTAACTCTTTTAGAATTTATTACGCAACTATTTACACTTTGTACTCTGCCGATAGGTTACGTAAGATACGATTGCTGCTACGATTAATGATTCTCACAAAATAGATGCAGAAGGCCTAGCACGGGGTCCAAAACGTGAAAAAAGTTTTTCATCGCGCTCACTTACATCGCGCGGCCTTGATGCGAGTGTGGCGGAGCACTTTCGTCACGTCTTGACGTGCTTGTCTTGCGCCCCGTGCTAGGCTAGCAGGTTTGATTAAATCATGTTACATGTACCTATAACCTTTTAATGGTAAGCTCACCCTAAGCGTGAGATTTTAGTAGTTAATTAGTCGTTGTTTTTATTTTAAATTAAATAAAGTACCTTTACAACACCCACAGAAATTATTTTAGCTTTCTACCAAAAAAATCTTTATGGCAATAAGCCCGCCTTTGTATACGTCTTATATGTTTTAAATTTGTAATCTGTTTTGGATATTGTTTGTTTGTATGTGACAATAAAGCGTTTATAAATAAATAAATAAAAATACGTTATTTTATGTGGCTGTCTAGCTCTGTCTAGGTATTTTCTTTTTTTTAAACCAAAATTTGTTAGAGATTTTTGCTATTAAATGGAAAGTGGTTATAATGTCCATCCACGTCCTGTATAGACCTGTTGTACCGATTCCCACTGCAAATAATTTTGTTTGTAACAGGCACTCGCATAGAGGGAATTTTATAATTGGTCACACTCGGCATGTGGACGTCCCAAGTGGCTTAAATTTAATTGGTCCGGGGAAATTTTATAATGTAGATTTATGAGGAGGTACTTTGTAAAATATATTATAATTATAGTAATAGAGCCGAGGGCAAGTGAATGAAACCATAGATAAAATTTTAGTTCAATTTCTCTCAGATACTCACACCAAATATTTACGTTTCTCCCACAATGCACATTACTCCTCTTAGCTCTAGTTAGTATCTCCTTCCACTTTGGTTTAATTTCTCATTTTTTTCTATGCGGTCACAGCTGCATATACACATACCTACAGGTTTATGGATTGTCCAACATTAGGCGAGTCACAAAAATAGAACTAGATACCTAAATCGAATCTAAAAACTGTCAAAGAACTTTATTACATTTTGGATAGCCGCGTTGAATAACGTGTGGCATCGAATACATTCCGGTTTTTATTCAGCCACATTCAATCAGGCTATTCGATAAACCGCCGCATTTCAAAACGGCCATATTTTTGATAACTGATAGTCCTGATGTAATCTGCTGTGTTATGTGTTGGTTTGCTTGTACTTTTGACATTAATATAAAGTTTTGTTTGATCAAGGTTTTCTTACCTTAATTTTACGTCAGGTCTTCAAACTCCCTATAAACATCAAAAGAAAAACACAATTTTTTTAAAAAGTAGCCTACTTTTGATTTAAAACACTGAAAACCAAAGCTGAATATGCGTAGCCATAACTTAACATCAAACGCAAACGATTGTGCCAACATAAATTATGCCTGTTACTATTTCCATAAATTTTCGAATAGAATGATGAATGCTGACCAGCAAATGAGATAATGGGTGTTAGGGGCAACATGCCAGGTGCTGAGTGCCCGTAGATACGGAGCCCCCATCAGCGACCTGACTCACGCCCCGACTTGCCGTGTGATGAACGAGTGCAGTAACGACCTGGTAGTATAGTCTAAAGTAAAGAAAAGTGACCCCGCTCAGTCACTCTGGGAGGGGTCAGCTTTCTTTGCCCTAGACCTAGACTATCCTCGTCTAAAGGAGAATCAAGGTGCAGTTTTTTTTTTGAAATCCGGCCTCCATGGATATAATAATATAATATCTCACCGATTGTACTTTTAGTCACAACACACAGATCAGAGAAATATACAGGGTTATTGGTAAGTAGACCTGATCCTTTCAGGAGGTGATAGAGGAAGGCATTTCCAGTCGATTATACCCTATAATGCATTATCCGAAACTTAACCATTTCTAAGATATTTAATATTTAAAGATTTTTTGAATTTTTGCCAAAATTTCATGTTTAAAACCGAAAATAAAAAAAACTAGCCATATTTCAATACTTTTTTTGTTTGTTTTGCATTAGTAACATCTTATTAAACTTATTAAAATAATCAAATGTGCATTATTCGACTTAAATTAGACACAATACCTCAAAATAGATAAACATTTTAAAAAAATATTTAAAACCTAAAAACAAATAAGTTAAATTAAAAAAGAATTTCATATAACAATTTTTTGTGCACTTCAGCTTAAAAACATATTCAACTTATAAGCTTTCAAATGAGATATTTCAATATCAAATCGATTTAGGTATCACCAAGATATGGCCAAAACAATCAGAGAAGGCGGACAAAATTCAACAGAAAAACTAACAAAATCAGCGCAATTTAAAGGTAAAAAGTGTGATGGTTTTCAGTCCTGTTCACTTTAGTATGGAAACCCCTGTTGAGTTTTGTCCGCCTTCTCTGATTGTTTTGGCCATATTTTGGTGATACCTAAATCGATTTGATATTGAAATATCTTATTTGAAAGCTTATAAGTTGACAATGTTTTTAAACTGAAGTGCACAAAAAATTGTTATATGAAATTCTTTTTTAATTTAACTTATTTGTTTTTAGGTTTTGAATATTTTTTTAAAATGTTTATCTATATTGAGGTATTTTGTCTAATTTAAGTCGAATATTGCACATTTGATTATTTTAATTAGTTTATTAAGATGTTACTAATGCTAAACAAACAAAAAATGTATTGAAATATGGCTAGTTTTTCTTATTTTCGGTTTCAAACATGAAATTTTGGTAAAAATTCCAAAAATCTTTAAATATTAAATATCGTAGAAATGGTTAAGTTTCGGATAATGCATTATAGGGTACAATCGACTGGAAATGCCTTCCTCTATAACCTCCTGATAGGATCAGGTCTACTTGCAAATAACCCTGTATATTACTAGCTGTTCCCGCGCGCTTCGCTTCGCCTTAAAAAGTTTTCCCGTGGGAATTCCGGGATAAAAAATAGCCTATGTTCTCTCCCAGGGTCTAGACCGCATGTATACCAATCTTCATTCTATTCCGTTCAGTAGTTTTGGCGTGAAAGAGTAACAGACAGACAGACAGACACAGTCACTTTCGCATTTATAATATTAGTTAGGATTATAGATGTGATGTTCGTCTCTATCTACAAGTTTTGTTTATGTAAAATATTTTTTTTGTACAAATTCCATGAATTTTAAATACTTACAAAATTGTCTCATAATCATGATCTGAGTCAGTCTTTCCGGTTTGCAACCGCCTGTTTATCATACACGTGAATTGCGCTAATAAATAATAATTTATGGGTGGACAAAACCTGTCCAAACAATTGCGTTCGCCGTGTATAAACATCAATAAAATGAAATCCTAGGAATTACATGACAAATAAATATAACACCTATAATGTGTCTTCAGAGTTCTCATGAAAGGAGTCCCCTCGAGTGACGTATCACATTATGTTCTTTATTAAAATTTACAACTTGTGCACCGAGTCAGTTTAGTAATAATTGATTGATAAAGAGGCTAACGAACATAAATTGTTCCCATTATTAAAATAACAATCTTATACACAAGTTGAAGTTTTACCCGACTAGTGCATTGTTTGTTGTTTATCTCAATCGGTGTTGAAAACTTAAAATGAAAATATTTTTCAAGAACCTGGAATACTGCCGCTATATTTGAACTCATAATTCTTTTGCTGACAAAAAGGATCGCTCTATTTTCAGAATAAATGAGGTAAAAACGCAATTTGTTTGTATTTGTGGTCTTATAATTCGAACATTATTTATACTTTCAGCTTTCATCGTTGTATTCATTTAAATTATTTCCATTTCCAACAGACAATAATAGTGCGACTATATATTTTTTTATTTGCTAAGCCAGCGGTCATGTGTATAAAAAATGGCATAATGGATCTTCTGGGGGTCGCAAAAGTGGTAGTATAAACCTAAAGGGGTTGATTCAGGGGAGCTTTCTAAACAAATTTTGATCTGCAACAGAACTTATACTTACCTAGAAAGTGAAATAATTGTGTAATTTTTTTCTTTATTTACAACTAGGTTTTTTAATAAATGCATACTCGCGATCAAGCATGAATGGTTTTAAAATAAAACAACGCTACATACTGACACCAACTGTATAAATCCTGAATGAAAAGTTAGACAGAGCCTTCTCTGTAGTTAAATCTCATAAATAAGAGAACAAATATAAGGGACCATATAAAATAATTTAGTTTAACTTCTGTAATGATACAATCGACATATTTCTTCTCAGGTTCGCCGGAGCCCCATCCCCACCACGACCTTCGACCAGAAAGTGGACCTGGCGTGTCTTTCGTCAATAATTTCCGTCTCACAGTATCCTCGTCGGAATCTACTAATCTACTGTCCTCTTTTGCAGTAGAGGTAGGTGATTCATCCAATTCGTTCAGTTGTGGCCATAATGTAGTGGAACTATGTATAAATTTTATAGGAACATACACGTTGTATTTTTTTACCTCATTCTCTTCGTCGGATGTGGTGGGGTGTGATTGCACCTTTCTTCCAAGAATATCTTCACTTTTGGTTGGTGAATATCGTGGTGTACTTAAGAAAGTTTCTGCTTTGGTATCATAATCTTCTGTGCTAGTTTCCGGAAAAAATAATTGAATCTTCATTGTTTTATACGGTAATTCTGTAGTCGTTGCAAGATTTTGTGTCGTTGTAGGAAATAAAGAATATTGACTCAATGTGTAGTCTTTTCCAGTTGTAGATGTGAGAGTACTAATTGGTAAGTTTAAATTATATTGATTAGACAATCGGTGGTGTTCAATATTTGTAGCACTACTTTTCTGGTGCTCTTCGCTATCATTTATTGATAATAAATTGGGTCTTTGAGTTGTAATTTGGTCAAGATAGTCACTTTTTATGGAAATACCTAATCGAGTGGAAATATCATGTTCATTCTTTTTTGAGTTATTCGTAAAATATACTTCCCTTTCATAGCCTATTGGATTTTTAACCATGCCGTTGTAGTTTACTTTATTTTTCAATATTTTCTCCTTTTCAGTAGTAACAATTTCCTTCAATGACATATTAGTTTTCATTGATTGAGTTGTTTGTGTGCTTGTAGAACTAGATGTATGAGCATCGTGTCTCACAGGATGAACGTAGATTTCTGTCTCTACACTTGGAATGTTAATGGTTCTTGTAGTCCTTAATATTTTAGAAACTAGGCTATCTTCATTTGTTAACTTCCCAGTAGGTAACACTTTTTTGAAAACATGATTAGAGTTTTGGCGATTTTCTTCGTCCCTTGATTCTTCAACAATATTTTCATATTCTCTTAATGTAGTATGTGCTGAATGACTTGGTATTGGCTTGGAAAACTTTTCAAAGTTTTTAACTATTTCAGTATGTAATGGTTTGTTTGAAATTTCATATTCCAACACGTCGTCGTCGAAAGCGACGGTTACATATTTATGACTGTTGGATTTGCTAGAAATTGTATTTTCTACAAAAATAGCTAAGAAGTAAAATAAAGTAATAACAAAATAATTTATCATTTTAAAAGATAACCTATCAATAATCCAATCATAAATTTTGAAAAGTAATACTTTGTCAAACTCTGTATAATAACTTTATCAAAATACCATTCTGACATTTCCACAGAACAAAAAAAAGCTCTAGCACTGACTCAGTACGAGTGACCAAAGAACATAAAGCACCAAAGCACCCCATTCACTTCAAGTACAATACCGCGAGCCGAGCCCCGAGCCGTACCATCCGTGGACAAATCCGTCATCACTCACACTACACGAGCCCCGAGTTGCAGTCCAGTCGATTGTGAACTTTGTTGAGCCTTGCACAAGGAACATATTCGTACTTCTACATATTCGGACTTGTCGCCAGCGACAAATCCGCGGATTGGCACGCCCATAAATGGGGGCCTTAATATTTATATCGGGTGATTCACTTGCGAGTAGAACAGCCACGCCGCGCCGTTAGAATAATAACGGGCTATCTCAATAATATAACGTTAAGTAAGTACATATTCAGAACCTATATAAGACATCAAGGTTCATCGATCAGGACTTAAGTAAGTCCATGCATTGGTTTATTGAAATGAGTAACTGGCATTCCCTTTTATTTACTTATAGCCGAAAATATAAAATGTACAAAAAGACTTCCTACTAAAAGCATTTCCCGGTACATACGCAGGCGTAAACCTTTTATAAAGTAGAGCAATTAACAGGTTTTCCACTCAACACCAACTATGCCACCCGTACTCGACAAAATGTAGAATTTAATATTAAAATACACAAAGTAAGTATTCGAGCGCATTTATTGAGAGCTCTTCTATAGCTAATGCACCCTTGGCTCCTTTGTAACCCAATTAAGCCTGCCACTCTTAAAGATGCCTTAACATAAGTAGGGAAGTACTTATGTAGGTATAGAGGGCCGCTGAAAAGTTCATAAAACAACCAACTCTGAACAACTTTGGACTGCATAATTGTTTTTTTGTCTAAGGGGTATGAGGAAGTCGGCAGAACAGACAACATCTACATACATACATACGTATGCTCATGACTTTCCCCCGAAGGAGTAGTCAATAATAACTGGCAAGCTAGGTAGTCATCCGCGTTTCGCTGTACATTAAAGACAAATTTTGTACTTACGTGATAGGTCACGACCCGTATCGCTGTTTTTGAATGAGTAAATTGCATTTTGGGTACTTACAAATAGATGTGCTGGTTTCTTCACCGTAAGAGTAAGTGGTACAATTGTAGCCGCACTATATAAAAAAATAATATTATAGATCACAGCAAAATAATTATGTACCGTCGTAACCGTAAATAATATCAGTAACAAAATCAATTTGATATTTCAACGCTTGGATCCACGCTACGGTTCGTGACAGCTATTGTTTGTGTGAGATCAATGTAGTGTGGATACCAGTGGGCATTGTGAGAATCTGTCTTATTTATACTGGCTTTATAGCTGTATCACGGATGCCTACGCTTATATTATGTATGTAGTGTAGGTCCTAGTAATTTATGTATAGGTATGTAAGTTTAATTATAGAAGCTGACAAAGCCAACCTTGCAACTACAACAAAAAAAAATATTTAAACTTATTTCTATGTTAATTACCTTTAATTTTAAATCTGTCGCAAACACGTCAATGTAGCAAACTCGTACTTTTGTACCCGTTTAAATCTGTATTTTTCAAATGCAAGGTTTATACAATGTACAATTATTTCACTTATTGCACAACACATAAACCTTTACACGGCTTAATGTTTTCCGTAAAAAAAAACTGTACATTTATCTGAAACAAATGAACGAAAAACTATTTAAACATTGGATTAATATTGATACCACTCGCAATTGCTGCTGTCAAGTAGTTAACTCGAGGTGAAGTGCGAAAATATAAATTTTATCGCACAGTTTTCATGCAAAATATTACTGTTGAAACTTTTATTGAACGTTAAGTTAATTTGCTTGTGGTTAATATTTTTGAATGCATTAAAATAATAACGGAAAGTAGTTTTGTCAAACCAATTTATTCGTTAATTAAGTATACAGTTTAAATGTATTCCCGTTATTTATTACTGAACGCATTGAATCGTATCTTTCACAATTTCGTAATATTGAAATTGAAAATAGCATTTATAATTTTCTTACCTAAAATATGTATAAAATCTAATGATTTATAAAGCTCCCAATAAGTAATCACCTATACACATAAATTAAGATCAACGAATACGAAGAAACCAAAACTATCCAAATAATATAGGGCAACAGTCCTGCCAGTCGAAAAAATTGCCTGCTTAGATATTTTACTAGGCTTCAGTGTTCATTCTAAACAATTCTTGCTCAAGGACTTTCGGAAATTCGGGTAAAAAAATCAAATCAAATCAAATTTCTTTATTTCACCAATTTTTATAGTACAGATTTAGTTTGAGTTCTGACTTCCGAACTAGAATTTATCTGTATGTCAGAAGTCAGTCAAAAAATACCTTAGGATACATTCATAGGTGTGACGCAACCTGATCAGTCAATTATTGAAAACTAAGATTAGGTCACATGGGGACAAAAGCTTGCTACCTGTAGTAGGTACCTGTATATGTTGAAAATCAGGATGAAATTTAAAAATATATGCTTCTTTTCTTTCATCATTTCTTTCATCATTTCTTCTCCTTAGTGATAGATACTTTGTGAAATGGTGGTAGACTAATGATGATAACTATCGACAAATAATAATAAAATTTGACATCGAATAAACAAAATAGGGATCCTCTAGTAACCGTTAAGTGACCAGAAGGGTAGCTCAACTTCAATAAACATTTCTAAGTAAATAATGTACTACTACTAAGCTAAGGGACCCTCTGCCCAGTTTTGTCAACCAATTATGTAAATTCCGTGATTTATGTCATCTACATTCATTGAATTTCAAAGCAGCTACATTTTGGACAGAGTGGCTGATTACCTGTCGTTTGGCGCCATTTTGAATCCCAACTCCTATTATGCATGCATTAAACGTGCACCTTTAAAAAATACATTTAGGTATTGTTGGATAAGTAATGACACATTTAAAATGTCTTTGAAATACATTTCACTTTCCCCGTTCTCGTTAACTGGAGTTGTTCACTTATCGATCCTTTTCTCGATAGTCGTATGAGTTAAGCCTAAAATAATTAAGTATCCTTTATTTTTGTAGTGTACCGTCTAAGACTTATATGGACTTATTGTATACTTACCTACTGTAAAGTACCTATACACTGTTATGCTTAAGTTTTATAGAAAGCTAAAGATGGAAGACTCAGGAGATAATTACTGTTAATTTTTTTGTTCTTCCCATAATCAAAAATTCACATGACCAAAGTATCTATGAAGTAGCAAATTTATTATAACTTTCTGATTCACCCACTTTCGACTTACTATTTCCACTTTTACAACACCTGTATATATATATATCGTTTCGTATATATGTATCTATCTGTTATCTGGATCGCCTTAGTAAATAAAAGTAAAAATATCGCTTGTTATTTCACTGGCATCCTCACTTAACCTAAGGGCTTAATTTGAATGCTACGTTATCAACAAAAACACAGCTACACAGTATGGAGTTTAAAAAATAAATTTTCATCTCCATCCTTTTCAAAAACGAGGTAAAAATAACAGAGGATATTCACAAAGCTGGAAAAAAGCCTACTTTATATATTTTTTTATCTGCGCAACACCGGCGCTTACGAGGTACAGTTCACACAATGATTTTACTCAGGAATGTAGGAATTACCTAAATGCACCTTCACTACCTAAGAACAAGGTAGAGAGCAAGTGGCATGTCCTTTTCCTGGATCCGATAGTACGTGTTGCATAGAAATTAGATTTTTACAGCGAATAACACTGCTTGGCAGACGGCTATCAAAGCATAGAGTAACATCAGTAGCATGTCTATCAAAGTAACGAGTCCCAGTAGGTGTGTGGCTGCAATTATAATATTGTGAACTGAACTAAGTGGAATCGTTTCCAAGAAGCACAATAGGATACTCTTGCTTGGCGAAACACGAAGTTTTGGAGAGCTGTTACGCAAACGGTACGTTTAATGCAACTACATAGATAAAGTCGAGGATAGAGAAGCAGCTCTTCGAAATTTTATATTATCTTCAAGTAAAGGTATTGGCATATTATAAATTATTACTAAGCATGTAATAATATACGAGTAGTAAATGTCTTTCATGTATTATTAGGACATTTTTAGTAACAGCTGATTATACTCGTATCACTTACACATAAGTGACTATAAGAACAAACAGTATATATTATAGACAGTTCAGGAACAACAACACAAAATTTGTTGCAATTCTTGTAATGCACGTCACAACATAGCTAACTAGTTATAATAATTCTTAAGGCACGTTCACATTAGCGCGTACTTGAGTCGACTATACTCGTGCACTGCTTGATATTCAGCCCCAGTTGTACGGCTTAAGGGTGAACACAATCCTAATGGAATATTTTCTACTATTGTTGAAGCGTAATATACCTACAATACAGCGCAAAGTCGAATAGTTAACTGAATGTTATTTATTAAACTATACAATCACCTATTTAGATTAGAAAAAGTACAATTATATTATGGCTTAAATGTTGTATGTCTTCAAAACCTAAAAAAAAGAAATCCCAACACTTTTAGAAATGCGAATTAAGACTTAAGACCTTAAGACTATTAAGTACTATTATATTAAGACCTTAAGACTATTATATTAAGACTTAAGACCGAATTAAGACTAGCCCCTATAAAAACAAATGACATTCGTGAAAGACCTCTGTAACGACATTATTATGTAACTATACAATCACCTATTTAGATTAGAAAAAGTACAATTATATTATGGCTTAAATGTTGTATGTCTTCAAAACCTAAAAAAAAGAAATCCCAACACTTTTAGAAATGCGAATTAAGACTTAAGACCTTAAGACTATTAAGTACTATTATATTAGGACCTTAAGACTATTATATTAAGACTTAAGACCGAATTAAGACTAGCCCCTATAAAAACAAATGACATTCGTGAAAGACCTCTGTAACGACATTATTATGTACGTGTAATATTTAAGTACATTTAACAGTGTATTAACAACTAGAAAATAACGTAAATATTGTGTTCAAATTTTAACTCTTTCATTGCTCGCGAGTGTAAGTATAATGTTTTGGTTGGCTTATCCTTCTCTTAATTCACCCGTTTCACTTGCTTAATAATAATAGGATTATAAACCAAAATGAACTTGTTGGAGCACAAACTAATTTAAATCTGAACTAAGCAGGGATACTTAGCAACCTCATTTTCAGTAGACAACTTCGGTTACACTGTAGTTAAATTTGTGCTAAGTATGTTAGAATTTTTATAGGTAACTATACAACACAATTTAAAATATTATGTTGATGCTAATAAACTTTAAAAAAAAGTACCTATTTATTTTTATATTTAAATAGGTACTTACTGGATAATCCTACAAATATTATGAAATGCGAATGTTTGCGAGTTCTATTTGTTACTCTTTCATGACCATATTTTTTATAAAATTTAGAATTTAGTAAGGTGACACCCCCGATTAATACATGTTGTTGTTGTTGTTCCTATGGCACTAGGGCATGCAATACCGGTATTAACTTTGAATACCGGTTTTGCGTAATACCGGGATCCCGGACAAAATCCAGGCTTCTTTCAATACCGGTATTCAAAGTTAATACCGGTATTGAAGTAATACCGGACTCGGACATTTTTTAGGCTATAAATCAAGCGATTAAGATATTGTTAGCCTTGTGCTCCTATATACTATGAAAGTGCACTTGTTTTCAACCGTAACATGCGGTTTTTGGCTTTTAAAAACCTAATTGTTGTCCATGCGTTCTAAAATTTTAACTCTAATACTCAATCCTCGTAAAAATTTGTACATAATACAGAATTTGATTGCTTTTTCTTGTTGTATTTTGCCCTATACGACCTTTAAACAAAATATATGCCATTTATAACAAGGAAGTCTAATACCGGTATTAATACCGGGATCCCAGTATTGAGTTCTAATACCGGAACTCAATACCGGTATTGAAAATATTACCAGTATTGCATGCCCTATATTGCACCCCAGAGGTGCAATATAGGGCATCTCCACTAACGTCCGCAACTTCCGCCTATCTTCGGCTATACTTTTGGCCTCGCTCCAGCTTAGTCCAGCGGCTCGCAGCTTGTTTTCGACGCTTCAGCGCCATGTTTGGACAGGGCGTCCACGGGAGCGCTTGCCATTTGGTGGCCTCCAGTCAAAAGCTACATTTGCGGCATTCGTAGCTCCTCTTCGTACAGTGTGCCCAATCCATCTCCACTTTCGATTCGCAATTTCCTTGCCGATGGGAGATTGTCGGCACAGCTTCCACAGATCTTCGTTACGTATTGTCTTCGGCCAGAAAACGCGCAGGATCGACCTGAGGGACTTATTGACGAACACTTGCAGTTTGTTCGTCAGCCCTTTCGTTACTAGCAACCAAAGAGCAATACGGACTTCACGATGGAGTCGAAGAGGGAGATTTTTATCCGCCTTGTGAGCACATTCGAGTCCCAAACAGGTTTGAGCTGGGCAAACGCAGCCTTCGCCTTCTTGATCCTGCTCTCTATATCCTCATCTGCTCCTCCCTGACGGGTGACCGTGCTTCCGAGGTAAGTGAATGTATCGACCGAGTCCAAGCGTTGGTTATCGAGTATTAAGGCGTCCGAGGTTTTAGCCTTGATACGCATATCGACTGTTTTGCGTCGGTTTATTCGCAGACCCATTACTCTGGCTTCCTCCTGCAGGTGTACGAGTTTCTCTTGTAATAGGTCGAGAGTTGGCGAAATCAACACTATGTCGTCCGCGTAGTCTAGGTCCTCTAGGACACCTGAAGCCCAGCTTATGCCTCTCGGGATAGCAACCACGTTCCTCATCACATCGTCAAGGAGAATAACAAATAGGAGCGGTGAAAGGAGACATCAGGGATGTCTCCTTTACGCCAGCTGAAATGAGTATTAATACATAGGTTACATTTTATCCTGGATTTCGAACGGAAAAACTTTTTCGGCAACCGATTGACAGCTTTGACTGGACTTGTTGGCATAACATAAAAAGGTAGGTACAAGCACATGGCTGCTATCATTTCTGATTTCGATAAACTGAGTGTTTTTACCTTTGTGCCATATTATAATCTTCCTGTACCTATTCTCATACGTAATTAATTAATTACATGAGCTTATGAGAACAGTAAACATTGGTAAGTAAACTATCGGATCCGAATTGTACAATGTACATAGGTGAGTAATTGTGTACTTCTAATTATGGGAATACTGTAGCATTTAATCCCGGGAGCTCAAATACACCTACATGTTTCTGCGAGAGTTCATAATTATCCCCTTGACGAAGCCGTGATACTAGAAGCTAAAAATATGATGAAAAGACTTTTATATTTTTAGATTACAAAGGAATTTTACGCTGGATACATAGATATAGAGTCTCACTACGCTTTTTTTGTACCGGTTGAAAGATGGGAGATCATTCTTTTCTGTAACTGCTCTGGTAGCCCTATAATCAAGAAAGACAAGTAAAACGTGCCACTTCAGTGTCATCATATCAGAAAGTAAATTGTTGCCCTAATAAACTTTGGTGTTGGCACTTGTTTCTGTTACCATAGACTCGACTCTAATTACTAGTAATTCTATTTCTAAATTATATTTTAAATATTAATATAATTATCAATTATAATTTATACAGGGCAAGAATAAGTTTAAACATCAACTATAAGGGCATTTTGAAATCCATTATTATAAAACAGTAAGACAAGAAATTCTATCTAGATTTTTAGTTTGAGCAAATTTTAAGTCACGAATCAAGGATACGGATACCCATAAAACTGTCACCAGCAAGTCAAGATACGACTCTATTGCGTTTCAGAAAGGGTAAAAATCCAAAATAGGCCGACAATTACTGGTTTAGATACTGAAGGCTTTTCTAAGTATACAACTGGTCATGCCCGGGTGGTTAACTCATCAAAACAATATTGTGTCCTTTCGATCTCCTATAGCCTTTACAATAATAACACGAGAAAAAACTGGAAAATTCAGTAGCTTTATATGCACATGTAACAATACGGATTTACTGAAATTGGTTTGAAGATTTCAAATGCTGATATGATAAGTTATAAAGCAGTTTAACACTGGACTCCGGCCAACAAAGGAAGCTACACTGCCGGTTCTTGGAAGCTTATGACCTCTTATTGTATTTTCGCCAGTAAATTCCTTCGTATGCAAATGAACTGGCCCACACAACGCAGCCACTGAATTAGCATGTGTTGAGTTAACAACCCGTAGATGTTTACAACCTCTATTTCAGTGGAAAGGTCTTGCATTTGAGATTTACTCGATCGGAATTTACGGCGAGGTGCGAAGCAATTTGTGCGCTCCAGGCTGCTTCGTGACATTTCGGTTTCCTTGAATAACTAGCGGGTATTTTAGAGTTACAGTTTACAAACTTTTCGTGACACCCTGTGTATAATTGTAAGGTTTTTACAGTATCTTTTGATTTCGATTTTACTGTGATTTTAATAAGAAGACGAGTGGGACTAATAACCAATATCTTATGATTAATAAAATTATGAGTGTTCATTTTAATCTTGCTCTGACAGTCCTATTCAATAAAAAAAATGTTACCTGCGTCTTAGGTCTCTACCACGTCTCTACTTACAATCTCAATCACAATATGTCCACTCGTATTTAGAATAAACAAAGAAAAGGTGGCTTTGAGAGAGAAACTTTTATGATACTTCATTAGGTACATTGTCATCTGTTTAAAATAAATAAAACTTATCTCGCACCCTTTGCCTCATCTTCACAATTTACACGATAAAGCACTGAAGAATAGGCTTTATGTTGGTATAAATATTGAGGTAGGTAAGCATTTAGTTTACAATACGCAGATAATTTACTGTATGAAGTCACCCACAGTGTTTAATTAACATAATAAGTTATTCAGTATTTTATAAAGATTTAATTTTAAATAACATACACACAAATATACTTCAGAGGTATGTCCACATTTGTTGAAGTATTTTAGAAAAGAATTTTACAAGTTAGAAAATCGATACGCAATATATTTTCACGAGTGTCGAAACTTTTTACTCGGCGAAGCTCGTGTCGTGAGTAAAGACAAATATTAACATTCACTTTTACTTTCTGAGTAACACCCTATGTTGCGCGAGTGGGATAAGTTTGGTGTTCTATGATGTTAAAATAAAATACTCCTACATGTATCCTTCGTAATACTCAGATTTTCCAGCTTTCGAATATTATTTTATCAATATATTTACATAATATATTTCATTTGTAGCCATGATAAGTAGGAAAATAAACTTAATTATAAGAACTATCAATGCTAACAAGTTTAATTTATTTAAAAAATATGACCTCGGTGGCAAAACTTAGTCCAACTTTTGTGTTTGTTACGGGGCATGGGCGTCTGAGTACAATACAACACAATATAAATTTATTGGTTTGGCAATACTTATGAACTAGAGACAATGAACAATAGGCGGCCTTAACGCTAAGAGTGATCTCTTACAGGCAACCTTAAACATAAAGAAATAGAAATAAAGAACATTTGAGGGCGGTGTAAGTACTATACCTCTTAGGTTAAATTTACAAATCTGCAACCCAAGGTGAAAGTTTTCTCACTGATCTATCGCGGAAGAGTTCTCACTAATTTATATGGTACGGAAATTTACACTACGCCTGCGGCTACCGACGCAAAACTACTTACCACAAACACAAACAAATAAAATAACTTATCTAACTAGTGTAGTAGAATTGTAAGTTTTACTTACATTTATAAGCAAATCATGGGGTTTCGCACTTCTAAAATTAAAAACGGCAGCATTATAGAATCATATATATCATCACTCATCACATTTATCGGTCTGTAAAAATGTTTTTTTTTGTGTTTACAAGACACAAATTATAGATTTAAGTAATGAAAGAAACAAATTCAAAAGATACAGTTATATTTGTTAAAAGTATGTCTATTAAGTGATTAAGCTGTTATTAAGCTCTCTCGTGTACTTAAATCTATTAAATTTACATTATTTTGAAACTTATAACAGAATTGATTGATAAAATCTACAAATAGCTACACAATGAAGAAGAAAAAATGAAAAACTAGGCATTCAGTTATTAAATCCATTAGTATGCTTTTACTTTCATTTCGTTGTGTAGCTACTAATGTAAAAGCCTAAAGTTTAAAATACGCTAACTGGGATGGGGTCTATGTTTCTGGTACTATCCGATGTATAAGTAAATCACTGACCCATATCCTAATAAAGATACGATGTAAAGCGGTCCTAACTCCGTTCGACTGTGCACATATTCCATTAGCCGAGAGATGGGAACTTGGACACTTCATTAGTTCTCGCTATAAGCCCGCTTATCAGCTGTGCCCAGTAAATACCCAGTCCACTATATAGGTTTATCATTTGTCTGAGCAAAAAAGGAATATAATATATCTCCGTCTTGCTCTTTTTATTAGCTTTTGACATTATTATGTAACAACAACAAAAACAGGTAGTGCAGTATTTTCATGCGCAAATAACACATTTATTCCAAGAAACTAGTATTAAGATAAAAAGTCTCATGCTTGATATTTTTTCAAGATCGTAGTATCAAAGTGTATACTTACAAAGAGTGGGAATTCCGTACCTCTATTGAGACAGTTGAAATAACTCAACTTTCTGCGAAACAACGTTTTTGATCGGGCCCTCATTCTTATTTCTTCACAAGTCACAAAAAATATCTCTAGTATTTAAATGCAATACGTGTACACCTTCCTCTTTTATCAATAAGTCTCTCATTCACCCAAAGGTTGCCTGGAAGAGATCGCTTTTAGCGATAAGGCCGCCTATTGTGCTTACTCTTTTTGTTATTTAATGTATGTTGTGTGTTTAGTTCAATAAAGTTATATTGTATAGTATTCACATGCCTTTGATCCTTTGTAAATATATGATTTTTGGATTTTCCTTTTGTTTAGTATTTATAAGTAAACTTTACTTTTCAGTCAAATTATAAAGTCCTAAATTTGAGTACTTACTTACGCAGGTAATGCAATCATGACCATGACTTACTTTTTTCATTTTCCTTCTATTTAGAAGGAAATATTATACTATACATTTAGGACTTTCTTTTCAAACAACCTCTTATATCGACCCAGAAATTTTCCTTTGTAAGTCTTATTTAATCCATCCTTTCAATGTGTCCAACAATCTCAAAATGAATTTTTCGATTCTCTTCTTTTCACAAACGCAGGGTATGTCATTGATATTCGATGTCGGTAGAACCCAAGCTTTGGTCTAGACGTGTGCTCACTGAAGGCTCACTGTCATACATTTACGGGACTTGATATAAGCCGCAGACTAAACTGACACTTCTATTGGAAATACGAACCTGCAATTACACATCTCAATCTCTAGGATAAAAATTAACTTATTCAAAGAATAGAACACCTTAAAAAAGCTACAAGCCTCTTAACTAAGCGGCCGGTAATATGTAGGATGTTGCTTTTGTAAAAAACCCACTATAGATTTGATGATTTACAAATGAAATCACATAGGTAATTTTATAAGTTGTAAGTACCTAAATAAAACCTCAGCCACTGCGGACTTCTGAACATTTTCCATGACCTTACATTTATTAATTAAATCCTATACTATATATCCAACATCATTATCACAGTAAAAAAACAAGTTATTATATGAACATAAAAAAATGTTACAGCGCCTTGTACACAAAGCGTACCTGCTTAACAAGCAAGAAAAAATATAAGATACTCGCAACTAGCGGACAATAGACGAGTCTAGAGATACCACATTTATAAAATTCTAAACTTTAGAAGCTATAAGGAATCATGTGAACGCATAGAACAACGTGGAGTCAATAACCTTTTTTTATAAAAAAAATATATAAATATTATTTAGTCGTTTGCTTGGTAAATGATCGAGTTGTAAAGTGGTAGTGGCACAACATGGTAAACCTAAATTGATTAAGGTACCTGGGGGTGGCAGATTTTACTAAAAAGAAGCACCTTGGACAAAAAAATATGATAAATAACAATCATAATAAGTTATCATAATGATAAAATCACAGCAAATTATGATTTCTACTGGCGTACTATGATTTGTTTCTTAGAATCAATGTTACGGATTCGGCTCACAGCGCGCTGCAGCGGGTTAAAATAGCAGAATTTTATAAAATAATTTGGTAGAATAAGATTTTTTTAAATATTGAAATCCTTTTTATGAATTAGGTGCATAAAAGATTGTGAAGCTGTGCCTTTTTTTCATTTGCACGGCATAATGTTTCATGCCACGTGCCTGCTACGTTGCTACGCTGCTACGCCGTAGGCCGGCTACGGTGCTACGCCGCTCGTAGGCCTGTTCAAAGAATAATAAAGAGCTATGGATTATAAATCAAATCAATTCATTTTTAAAACGCATAGTAATATAATCTGTGGCTAAAATACTGAAGAAACCAAACCAAGGAACATTAAGTACTTCTCTAACGAGAAACTAACCTGATAAATTTAGAGACAATTAGTCCGAAGTCTAGTATTTAATAGAAGGAATATTTTGATTCTCTGTATTTTACACATTAACGATGCACAAAATTTGTAACAGTTATTAGCAGCTTGAACTTTCTGATAGCATTTTGTGAATGAAAGCATCTTTGTTTATTTATTAAATGCTTTTCTTTATTAAATTTCATAACAGCTTCAATTTTGCAAATACCAAGTTAACAAAAATACCCTCCTGAATACCTAAATAGATCGCCGAGCCGCCATCGATATACTTTTTTTCAAATAAAAAGTCCCTTGACATAACACTTAAGTTTTTGGTCATAAGAATCACAATCGTCTGACAGCAGAGACTTTGTACACTACTGAAACGGTCGATTTCATGAATATTTCATATCTCTCAGCTTTGAAAGTATATCTAACGACTTCGCCACCTAACACTGAATCACTAACTCAATTTTCAAGCGCCATTTGATGGAGATAAATGGTCTATGTATTGGGATTTTATAATTATATCTATTTCTATCATTATCTCGATTATCAGCATGGCAGATAAATCTTGGACTGTGAAGAATGGACCTATGTCCTGCAGTAGTGATGATGATAAAGAGGAAATTACATAAGTGATTGAGTTCAAGGCAGGTCGGTGACCCTATCATACTGAACGACATGTGTAAATTCAATCAATCAGTTTCCAATATTCCACAAGGGCACACACGAAACTTTTGTTTTGAAACAAACGGGGCACCCTGTATCTGTGTGATGGATAGTGTTTGACAACTTCTGCTGAGTCACAAAGTCGTGAGAGTAACTTATGACCACAAAATAAAGTTGAAGTTGAAGTTTTTGATGGTCTTACCAAAATACTAGGCACAGGTACACGGACTTGAGTGTACTAATCCGATGTTTTACGCCTTCAAATAACATAATACATAATATCAAACTATCTTATGCATCGCAATAATGCTAATCATCTCATAAACTTGTTTGTGGTTTGGGAATACAGTCTAGTGGTAGAAGCTCTTCTTCAACCCAGAGGTCTAGGTTCCCTAGGTAGAATAGGTTCCCCGATTCAGGACATTATTTATAGGTTAGATACCTAAAAGCTTTCAAAGAAAAATACAGTTTTATCTTATTATGAAAGTCATTATCTGAATAACAAGCTTAAGCTGAAAATATATTATTAACGCTTAAACGATTTTCCGTTAAGTTTAAGCTAAGCAATTATTAAGTTTATTCGTGTATAAAATAAATTAATCTCTAAAAAATATCGGCTTATACGGATTAGTTAGCAAACACTGGAGGGGATTTCCAGTCTATTAAAATAATGTTGTATGATAAATTTCCGCTTATTTTATTATTAAGATCTATTAAATAAATAAAAATGAGATCGATGTATATATGAATAAGAAAAATAACATTTAACGAAACGATTCCATTAGTGTATTCATATTCCATGTAAGCTAAAATTAACATCGAATACTCGTAGATATCAGCTGTTTATGAGTAGCGTAATGGCATTCGTACGGAAGTACGACCATTAATCTCTTCGTTTCCTGATGCGGTGACAAATTTCATGGCGCAGTGATAAATAACCGTTTCAGCGTGACTTGCTGTTTTACATACATTGCATACGGGAAACTGATTTAATTTGTTGGAGGGCTGGAGGTGCCAGTAAGTTTTGTCTTGTCATGGTACAAGTATTGTCACCACATTGTCACCGTGTGACACGGGTCATTGCCATGTCTATTCTATTCTGTTCTGAGAGGGGGCAAGTTTCTGTCCTTGTCTCTCGTGAGTGGAATGTTTGTCCCCTTATTTTCAGTTCAACTAGCCTAGATCCGTGTAAGTTGGAACAGCAAGCCTGGGTGTGGCAATATTTAGATAGTAAGTAGTTTCTATAATAGATAAACTCTTTATTTATTATTATTATATTTTATTTTAATTCTATGTTAGTGACTCTAAAATATAGAAGAAATATAAGTTTGCTAATTGGGCACCTACTTCTATGTAAATAATTATACTTCATCAGATTGAGTAAAACTTGCATACAGTACGAACAATAGGCTACAGTATAAAATAACTTCTTACAAAATAGCCAAGATTTTATAACTGCGTATTAAAATTAATTACTTACGCTTCTGGTTCTGAAAAGAAAAAGCTTTGGCACAGATCCACTTGAAATCGGGAATAAAACAAAATTTTAATAGCGCAAAAATATTATTTTAACACACAGGAAGTTAGAAAAGTATTCAAGTTTTATTGGTGGTGTAGTTTATTAACTGGTCACACACATCACCACTACCATAGACTAAATTAGTGTATTAGTCTATGCCACTTGATGCCACCACATATTGCCATTGAGCTTTACTTCCTCAAAAAGTTTTCCTGTAGGAATTATGGACTGAAAAGAAACCTATGTGTTAATCCAAGGGGGTAGATTCCTATATACCTACCGAATTTCACGAAAATCTGGGTTGTTGTTACGTGAACGAATAACCAACACAACTTTCGCGTTTAATATTAGTAGTGGATTTTGCCGAGGTTACCACCAAAATTGAAAAGTTTTAGGTGAATAATTATAAACTATACCATAATAATCGTATAATTCGTAATTATACGATGGCCCCTAAAATATGGTGTTACGAAACGTGGATAGTTTTGTAGGTCAACTGAGTTTAAGTTTTCCGTGTTTTTTTTATTAAAGTTTATTTTGATAATTCATTTACACGTATTACATTTTGAAAACTCATGGCCAGGCTACTTTTTAGGGTCCTCAACAAGTAAAATGGAACCCTTAAATACGTGTAGGTAGGTAGGTACATGTGTGGTGGGCTGGTAGCCAAAATTATTACTTGGCCGGTTTTTTAAGGTGTAAGCCATATATCGTTCGTTCCGTTTCTTTAAAGATATATCTCATTCACTGGCTAGATAGAACCCTTTGCGCCGGCAACGTGCGTAAATCTCCGAAATCCTGTGTCACCTGCCACTCGAGTTTTTGGATAAAAATTCCCACAAGCCAAGCATTCATCGGATCATGGAAAAGAACCATAAATAACTACTGTAAAACCTTTTTTATTCCCTACGTTTATTTCTTGTCAGCATAATTTGATTAAATTATTGTGTTGTTAACAGGCGGAGGTGAAGGCTTTTCCCTTAATTAATTTAATTAGCATGAAAGGACGATACCTTTCATAATTGTTTTCTTTGAAAGTTAATCGTGTAGAAAATATGTAGCTACCTGGCAGTGACGGCTGTTCTTGAACTGGAATTAATTGTATCACTAGTCTGCAGCGGACACACCACCAGTATTCACCAGTATTTAAGTTATAATTAGAACATTGACAAAAACATATTAATATTATAATATGCTTTATTTGAACATCAACAAAGAATCATATGAATAACAAATTACCACTTAAATAGTGTACAAAAGGCGGTCTTATCACTAAAAGTGATCTCTGCTTTTCTTACCTGCTAGGTATTCTTTTCTATTCTATTCTGAGAGGGGGCAAAGTTCCTGTACGTGGCTCTCTCGAGTGGAACCATTGTACATATCCCCTAGATTTCAGCTCAGCCCGACTATCTCCCGAGTAAACTGGAGTAGCAAGCCTGGGTGTTGCAATAGCTGAGATAGGCTACCTGCTATGTATATAAATTTATGAAACCATTATGATAAGCGTGGATTTTATGCAGTCAAGTGAGGAAAACAAGGTATACGGAGTAATAATTAAATATTCCAAACTCCACTTCATCTACAACTTACCCATGCAGTAAATTATGTTAAATATTTTGAAAGTGAAATTAGCAAACTATAATATTTTGTTAACTATTCTGGAATATGCTAGCGGTTTAAACTCCTTTTCCTATTCCCGAAGAGATGTTTTCTTAAGTTAATACAGCTTATTATATAAGCTTCTTTGTTCAAGCAACTACGTATGTGAGTTCAGGATTGTAGATAGTAAATATTAAAATAACATTATGCTATATTAACGAAGAATTTTTATATTACATATACATTTATAATTGTGTATCTACAAACATATAAATTTCTACGTAACTAGGTACTTACCTTTCTATTTAATATCTATAAATAATCTAGTAATCCGGCCCAAGGCTAGAATGAACTTATATGCATTATCTATGTACTCGTATAATAAATAATGATTGTAGTCTAGTTGTAGGTAAAAAGTTGGTATCCGTCGTATAGTGTAGACAACGTAAGTATCTACGAAGATTTCTCTAACAAAAGACTGCTATGTACAAAGGGAAGGTAAATAAAATAACTAATGAGATAAAACGTGGTGACAGTTTCAAAAAATATTTTCATCTAATAATGATACTGTTTTACGGCAAAAAAGCTAGCTATTTAGTTGTACAGCTTATTATTATTACATTGTTCCTAAGTATGTCTACCTCCTTCCTGTAATTTGTGAGACGAAGAAGAGACACTGCAAAGAGTCCCGTGGGAGCACTGAAACTGAAATGTGATAAATAAGCAGGCATTCTGAGGAACGAACAAAAAAATATACGGCCGCAACGATCGTCTTTTATTTATACAAAATACTTCCTTCCGCGCTGTAGCTACCTCTAGTATTCATATTTTAAGTTTAAGTATGTTGGTTATATCATAGATCCTCCTAATTTAACATACCTGCTCCTTATGAAAATACTTCTAAGAAAATATTTATGTTGATCGTGGTAGCCGAACATCCCAACTTGAGGTTGTGGGACGCTCATAGCCCGGAAACCTTACGCAGCAGCTGCTGCTTGTGAGAAAAGGAAGGAAGGAAGTACGAGGAAAGATTGTTGTGTTATGTCCTTGGACGATACGTATGTTGGATGATTTTTAACAAAGCCATTCCAAGTATTCATTAAAAGTTTGATTACCAACGCCGACAAAGTTCTGTACATAATGCAAACATAATTGAAAAATAAGTTTGTAGGTACCTTAAACAGTTCTGAAATTAAAGTTCACCTTAATTGGATGTTGAGGCCTATTGTTTTTCTCTTGTGGAGCGAAGAGCTTTGAAAGCAAGTGAAATTATTGCCCCAATGTCGATGGGCTCGCCGGCACGACACAAAAGAAAATTGGGAGAATGGTTTCTGTTAGTAACATGATTTAAACGTGATGATTTAAACATCATTAAACAAGCTTTTTTAATTGAACAAGTAGGTAGAGATCGATTGGGTTAATACTGTTGTTTTAAGTATATTCGACTAGTTGTTCCCGCGAGCTTCGCTTCGCCTCAAAAAGTTTTCCCGTGGAAATTCCGCGATAAAAAGTAGCCTATGTGTTAATCCATGTGTTAATTTAAGAAGAATTAACAAACATGCACACACACGCATACTCACAAACTTTCCCTTTATAATATTAGTATGATTAGATACTACCTACTCTCAGCTAAAGTCGTAACAAATATTGACAGTCAAGTATGAGTGTGATGACTATGCACGTTTGTTATACATTTAAATATAAAACATATTCATGAAAAATATTCCTAGCTTAACCCGTGTGGACACTTGGTCGCGGCCTGAGGACGGCGGGACGGGGCGGGGGGGGAGGGGCTAACAAGTAACTAGACGCCACTCGACTCATCTTGCTCTCGGGCTCCCCACTTTTTGTTTTACTTCACAATTAGGTGAATAAAATACTCGAGCAGCTTACATCTTGGAAAGTAAGAAAATTCAAAACGAAAGTTTCTGTCACTACCTTTACTGTTTGTATTTTAACTTCTGTTTACTCTATTTTACAGTGGTGTATTATTGCTTACAAGTTTATGATCACTTACAAAATAATTTATAATAACAGTTTCTATGTAGGTAGGATTTATGAATACCTAGTACGAGTATTCTCTGCTTGCAATAACAATAAATTAATATAATCCACTTTCTTAATGGAACGATTCCAAGCATTACTTTACAAAAAGGTTACATTCAACAAAACAATCAATCTTTCTAAATAAAGTGTCTGCAAACAATTTACTTATTCGTAATGGGATATTTATTGATTTTCCGTTAGAAATATTTACATTTATTCGACTACGAATGGCGGGAAATCATTCACTAAAGCCTAAAAGCTTCTTGAAAGCTCGTCTAAAATCTAAGTTGAATACTGTATAAATTACAGGGTTCAGAGTCGAGTTTAAATATCCGAGCCATGTTATAAAATTTATAAGTTTGTTGCTAGGGCAGCACCACGGACAGAAGGGTAAGAATACATACATTAAGAAGAACGGAAGCCAGCACACTACAAAGGAACCCATAATGATGCCGAGAGTGCGCGCCGCGCGCCTCTCCTTTGACAGAGATATTTTTTGTTTTTGTTCAATAAACTGATGAACTACATCCCCGCTGTTGCTCACGCTGGCCAGCAGGGGCTTCCCCGGCCGCCGGCGCTTCTGACTCACTCTCCTGATAGAATCAATCACCCTGCTCCCGTACGTATCCGGAGTCGTTGGCTTCATCGCCTCCTCCGCGTCTGACTCCATTTTTTGCCGCGCTATTGGATCGTGCAACAATAGCAGGGGAACGAAGAAATTCCGCTTAATGTCCATAAACGCTTTTCTTTGGCACCTTTTGATACTTTGGCTGCTATCGGAGTCGTTATCATTCTCGGATTCTTCCCTAATGGGTTCATTATTGTCGGAATTTTCAACGACCACGAGGGGTTTCCGTTTGTAGACGCGCGCCGCGAGGGTGCGCCGCCGGAGCCGCTGCCTCGCCGCCAGGAATATCTTTATGTATACGATAGTCATGATCACGAGCGGGACGAAGAAGGATCCAAAGAATGAGTAGACGACGTAGCCGGGCTCGGAGGTGAGCCGGCACGGGGTCTCCTCGGTGAACTCGTCCGGCCAGTCGTTCCACCCGAGCAGCGGCGGCGAACTTATAATCAGAGACAATATCCACACTCCACCGATTTGGAGCATGACCCTTTTTAGCGTCCTTTTGTTCGCGTAGTTAATGGGGTCCGTGATAGCCCAGTATCTGTCTAATGCGATCGCACAAAGGTTTAATATGGAGGAAGTACAGCACATTATGTCGCTAGTGAGCCACATTTTGCAAAGATGTTTTCCGCCCAGCCACCGTCCGAGTGTGGAGTAGGCGACATTAAGGGGCATCACTAATACGGCCACCGCTAGGTCGGCTACCGCTAATGAGACGATGAAAAAGTTCTGCACTATTCTGAGTGGCTTGTATGTGAACACGCCAAGTATAACGAGAATATTCCCGAAGATGGTGCCAAGTATGACCACGGCGAGCACGGTGATGGTCGTGAGAGCCTCCCACTCCGGCACTGCGGTGACGACTCCCAGACTGGTATTGTAAAATAGCAGACTCTCGACCGCGCAGCCCTCCCCGTCCAGTCTACTACGATTATTATAAATGTAACTCTCGTTCTGTTGGTCGCCGGAAATGTTAAAAAAGAGATCGTCCAAATTCATCAAATCATTATTCATTGCGAAGTCTTTTGTTACACTTTGGATCAAACGCTACGACATTTCTTAAGTCTGTTCTTGAATAACTTATGTCTGAAACAAATAAATTGTCTTATGTACCTACTTACTTATTTATCTTTTTGTTTCCATACTTTGAAGATAAGTATAACTTTTGATGGTTCTCAAAAGTCCTTTCAATATCACAAAGATGAGACAGGTACCTACTTCGTAAAGAGGCTTTCTGTATCAGCTAAGGGGGAGTTGGGAACTTAATTTAAGTAAGAAGATAGGTAGTTATACTTTCACTCCAAGCGAGAGAGTTTTTTAATAATAGCAGCTTGATTCTTAACATAAGTTCATTTTAAACTTACTTTATTGCACGGTGCTTCAAGTTACTATCTCAGTATTCTCTTTGAGCATTTTCGTATTTTTAATAAAATCACATTTAACTCGCAGAGTTTGCGTCTAGGAATGTTATGTAACTTTTAAAAGAATGTCACTGTACACAAACAAATGAAGGCTTGCAAGTCACGCTAGCCCGCCGTCGACTACCGGAGCAAGACAAATCTGGGAGTCAACACCAGAAGACGTATGCTGTAAGTATGTGTTAAAACTTAAAATAGCGCGGTGCATTCACAGCCTTGTTTAGACCTGGCCCGTGCGTTTATTATATGCCAGCCGGATTTACCCTCTATTCGTAAGTAAGAGGGAGTTATGAACGAGAAGCTAGGGGACAAGAAGAACTCATGTTACGTACCAACTAACACCCGTTGTGGGTAGGTTTCAGTTTGCTCGGGGCTAGTACATAAGCCTAGGCACGAGTTGAAAAGGCACTTACTTATGATACTTTATATTTTTATAAGAGGTATATTATTTTGCTCACTGGTTTCGGGGCCGAACATCATGCCATAATATAGCAAGTAGGTAGGTAAAGGCAAATACTTATTCCACATAAAATTTACATAGCATCGCTTCCGAAGACGTCATTAAGTATTATATAAAATTATACTTTGAAGAGCTGTGGTAGCTCAGTCGGGTAAGCGACAGCTTCTCACACAAGAGATGCAGGTTCGAATCCCGGCGCTGGGTACATACCAATGAGTTCATTGAGTTTAAACACAAAGTACCTACAGGTACCATCGCTCTTACGGTGAAGGAAAATATCGTGATGAAACCTGCATTCCTAGATTCAGCATATCTAGATAATGTGAACCCACCAACCCGCAGTGGACCAGCGTGGTGGGAAATAGTCCAAGCTTAGGAAGGCAGAGTTAAGTTAACATAAGTAGGTACTTATTTTAAGTGTGTTTTAAGTTCATTTAATGCTGAGTTTCTAAATCTAAATGGATAATTACCTAGGTGATAAATGTTTAACAAGCAGTTACTTGTTAGTTACCTACAGTCCATATTATAAAGTCCTGAAAACGGAAGTGACAAATCCGTTAAAAATTCATTAACAATCAGTAATAATTTTATTTAAAAATATACCAATGTTAGTACCTACTTACTCTGACTTTAATCGTGCCGTGGCTTAGGAACTTACACCTAAGGGCGAGGCCCCATTAGTGCGTTGCGCTGCGTTGCGTTGCGTCGCCCCAAAGGTACGATCGTCTCAACGTCCAAAAATATATGGCAGTAACGACGCTGCGACGACGCAACGCACTAGTGGGGCCTCGCTCTAACTTATCTACCTACTAGGTATAATACTACTAACTAATGCATAATAATAATTAATAAGTAAGTAGGTACATAGGTTAGTTAGTACCTACTTAAGTTTTTAGGTACACACGGCGCGGCGGTAGCAAATACCACTGAGTAGGCCCAAAAAGGTTAAAAAATATCTACGGTATGGCAAGTGCTTCGGCAAGGGGAACGGTAGGTAGCTAGTTTCGTTGCGGGTGTAGCAATGCCTGCACCCTGCACTGCCTATGCTGCTAGGGAGAGCAATATAACAAAACATGAGTATGAATGTAGGTATATTGAAAAACGAGCAGGAACGGTTTTATTAGCTCAGATCAGCGATCAATGCTGCAATATCTGATGATATGGCCCCGCCCGTGGCTCATGATGACTGCCATACACTTAGTTAGTAGTTAACTAGTTAATAGTTGTGTGGTAGATCGTTGATTTGAGGATGATCTAATGTGTAGTTAGTGAGTAGTTCAAGTAGTTAGCATAGTGTTTTTTTTCCTCAGTCGTAGTTAGTACGGTTTGGTTTGGTACGGTTCAGTAAGGTTAGTACCTACCTACCACCTACCTACAGTACTTTGTACTTCTGACTTTTTCTTTTTTGTGGTTTTTGTCTATGGTAGAAAAGCCCCCAGTCCACAGACCTACTCGTGTATGCGTAGTTCTGTCAACTGTCAAGTAAAATGTCAGTGACACACAGAAGTCACAGAATAGATTTTAAAATACTTGTATTTTTTTTGTCTGTGTCGTTGCTTGCTTTGAGTGTGTGTGGAGTGAAGTGTATTTTTCGTTGAAATTTTGCAATTATTTCCTGTTGGTTTGGATATTGAAGCGATAATAATTTCCCTTGACGGAAGTGCAAGGAAATCTAGATATCAGTGTGTAATTTTCAATGAATTAGTGGATAAAATGGGCTGCCTAAGCTGGATCCGAGGTATGACGTTCAACCTTCGCACCAATTTAAACTCATTTTCCCTATAGATTACATGAATACTCTCCATAATTTACCATTAATCTTTATCCAAATTTTAAAATAAGGTCTCTTCAACCTAAAACTGATACAATACATTTTGTCTCGGACCTTTTGAGCGTATCTAAACCGAGAATCTATCACCTGTCCCAAGAATCTTATACCTAATTAACATCTATGTTGCCATTGATCATGTTGTTTTTGTCCAGAATGACCTTTTTATTGGCATATTTGCTGATCAGCTGTTATTCAGATGCTAGTTACTTAGACAAAAGGACATCATATTGTTATGTTGGCTTGTTACCTCCCACTAAGATGCTTCTTGGGTGTTTACATAAGTTTATTTTTGTACTAGATCCATTTTCTCTAGTAGTTTAACATTTTAATCATCAATGTTTTAAATTTTTTAACAAAATAATATTTAAAGGTTTTAACAATCAATTTGATATAGGTTGTTAACTACTTTTTAAATGTTTATTTTCATCAAACTTACAATTTATTATTTCTATACTACACATATTATTATTCTACACTTATCACATATCCTAGTCTAGGTAGGTACTTAAATATGACTTCTGATGTATTCAATATCTGCTTTTCCAATTTCAGGTTGCAAACTGTCTTTTCCATTCAAGGACAAAGAGTTCAACAAAATTGCAGCATTCTTCAACTTCTCAATATTCCTACTGACCTGTGCGGCCCTGGTACAGCCGAGCTGGTTCCGCATCAAGGGACTGCACTGCACACAGAGCCTTTCCCTTGCCCAGTTCTTCTCTCTAGACGATGACAATGACAATGATGATGATAATGAAGACGGTGATATGAACATACAAAATGATGGTTTCAACAACATGTTCAAAAAAATCTCAGGTGAATAACATGAATATTTTGGTGCATTGTGATGAATAAAGGGGTGTTTTTATCTAGACCATAATTAAATTATTAATATATCTGCTGTTGTTTGAAAGAAACAAGCCATAGAGCTTAGATATTTTATGTTAAAATATCAAAATTACACAGAAAAATTGGTTAAGTTACAAATTGTACATGACCTGAACTGTGAAATATGCAGCAAACAAAACACGAAACATAACTTGATGATGTAACAATCACAACTCACAACAACAATGCTCATTTCACACTCACCCATTCACACATCTGAAATAATAAATAAACTGGCATCATTTCAGGTTTACAACCATGCACTACCCCGGAAGTCATAACTCTTATGAGAGTTCTGATTTTGCTGTGTTTCATGATGCTTCTGTGGTCGTGCATCGGAGTGCTCATCAACCTCACAAGCCTTAACAGTAAAGCAATAAGGATGATAAGGAGAAATGCAGTTCCCAGTGTGCTGTGTGTATTCTGCGTTATAGCAATAGTCGGTGTCTGTTATTACACCACGGTGGTGCTCGGGAATGTTAGCAATAGTGATATCAACACCATACAAGTTGATTATGAGTATGGATTTTACACTATTACTGCGGCTGGTAAGTTGAATTACTTTTTAATATGACCTACATATTTTCATAGTATGTGTATTGCACTGCAGTGAAATTAGTTAAGAAATTAATTGCGGATAATATTATTGGCTATTTGGTGATTAAGGCCATATTTTTGTTCAGGAATTTTGAGCTCTGCTAAATTATTTTTCTGAAAATTATACCTCTTTGCAGGCTGTTGCAATGCTATAGGTTACCATTAATTATTTGTGAAAAATACCTTACCTCACCTAGGCGTATTAATCAATCGAACGAGGTATTCACACCATGACCTTCAGATCTTGCTGAGTAAACACTAGATGCGTCATTTCATGGTAGACACGCAAAATTTAAGTTAGCATTTATTACGTAGTCTAGACATAATTTGCTACCTAAAATATTTATTGTCTGGCTATTCGTTTGGTATACACCTTTATGGCATAAAATTAAACTCAAATGACTAATTTATATTAAGCCCCTGTTCCACAATGTCTGGTTAGTGGCTACCTGTGAGATAAAATACATGCTGTCACTTTCTGTTATTATTATTTTTGACAGTGACAGCATGTATTTTATCTCACAGGTAACCACTAACCAGACATTGTGGAACAAGGCCTTAATGTTTTCAGTACCTTTCTCCGTAAAGCATACCTACGGATGTGATGTTATAAGCAAAAATATACTATTTTAAGAAACACTCTCGAATTCCAGGTGCAATGTCGCTTCTGGCGTCAGCAGCCAACTTGTGGGGCGCCCCGCTATCAGACCACGAAGACTTGCAGAGACGAAACCTCATGGAAGACTGGGACGGGTACGAGGCGCACAGCGTCGGCCCCACCCCGGCCGTGCCCACTCTACCCCCCTACTCGCCCAGTGCTGACTACCTCCCGTCAGCGCATCCGACCTACGCGCCGCCAGCGCTGGGCTCCCAGCAGTACTTCCCATTCGATGACCTGTCAGTTCTGCCCCCACCGCCTCCTTACACTCCGTGAGTGAAAACTCTTTCGTTATGTTAGATGTCTATGGTGTATAGTATTATTTGACGGTCCAGTATTTTAGTTGCGGAGGTGTGGCTCGAATCATCTATAACTAAACTGTTTTAGTTTTTGTCTCCATTGAGCAATGCAATGTATACTTGAGATAGATGTGTTGCTTAGTGGTGATAGAGAATAAAATGGTTTGGCAGAGGTGCCACCACTTTATGAATTGAGTTACAACAGGAATTCTTGGCGTTTTTCCTACAGTGAAAAATTTATAATCATGCTATTATGTGGACTTCTGCTACACATAAATAATGTCAGTAGTCAGAAATCATAAAATGCTTACTTGATTTTTTACTACAATGGATAATAATACAAAACATAAAGTTTGTTGTTATATTTATACAAATAAAATAAAAAACTCTTATGCCACTGCGTAAATGAGAAAATATTTTTATGATAAGTGTAGAATTCTGAAGACATCTTAAAGAAGGTATGGATACTAGTGTGCATACGAGATAAATTTGCATGTCTGTAGGTCTAGTTCAGGTTTGTTAGATTGTCGGAAACTATAAAAGTTTACGTTTTGCCGCATACAAAGTGGCGCCTCTAGCGGAAACTATCATGCGACTTTTGACTGATAATGTACGCAGATGACAGGAGAAAACGTTAACTTATATAGTTTTAAAAAATTGTAAAACCTGTACTAGACGGGCTGAAGTTGGTTGGAAATCGAGAATGGCGCAATGCCATTCGCTTACAGATCTATGATTCTTGTATGATCATAATATAAATAACTAATAAATAATTAGCTTCTGCATAGCAGGGGCGGTGTATGGCTATCTGTAGCCTAGGGGCAGTAAGAGGCTTAAAGCGAAAGAAAATTAACCAAGTAACAGAGCGTGTTTATAGGATAGGTAATATCACTTGATGTAGCTCTTTATAAGATAGATTAAGTAATAAGTAAATATATCTAGCAGTGGGTACTGGAAGATGATGATAAAGAATGTATATGAAGTATACCTGTAGTTATAAAAAATATTGAAGTAAAGTTTAAGTTTCAAAATTTTAACTTATAGTGCATAGAGACCAAATAAATAGCAAAATCTCAAATAACAACTCGAATGTTTTAGAATATTGTGATATTGATGTACTGTTTTGATTCTTTTAATTTCGTTTGTGGTTGTGATGATGATTATCTATCTATGTAATACATACCTATTGAAGGTCTTTTGGCATGTTATTAAATAGTAACATGGTATACTGCAGTTCACTTAACTTGACCAAAAATGCAACTAGATGAAACTATTGATAAACATAAATGTTTCTGTCTACACCAGGTTTCATTTATTCATGTCTCTGTTGTTGACTGAAAGAAACTACCCACATAATAAACTAGAAAAATTACACATCACACTAAAATTAGTCAAGTTACTTGAATTGCACTCTAACTCATGTTACGAAAATAATAAGAACCAGTATGGTGTGACAAGCTTGTTGTACGGACTTGTTAAAGTTTTAATGTGATTTGCCATTTTAGTGCCTATTCAAATAATGTTTCCATGTTCTTACTGTTGTCATTATGAGCTATAAATTAATGTATGTAGGTATGTACAAAATAGATTGTTAGTGGAATGTTTTCTGACCGTTAAATGGTGCGTTCTCTCTATAGCTGCATACAGACCGGCCCAACGAACGCTCAACGAACGCCCAACGATGGATATTTATCATACATAATACAGGGCAGATTGCAGCAACGAAGGTCAACAAAACCCGTTCGTTGGCGTTCGTTTGGCCAGTCTGTACGCAGCTTAACACAACGGCCTCTTGGTTTACCAATAAAACTAACTGCGACGGGCTGATTTGTGCTACAAAGTTTCAGAACGCTCTATCGCAGATTTATCAATGTTATAACAATGAATACTAAGTAAAATTTATTATATAATATTATGTATGTATTAACTACTTCCAACGTAATAATATACTTACTTTATTAGTAAAAACTATAAATTTGTTACCTCACTTCCATATATAATACATATAGACAGATAATGATATCGATTCTGAAGGCAGAAATTTTAAATTTAGCGATGTCAAAACCTTAATTTCTTTGTTTAAAATTCGACTCTATGATTGTTTCCGTAAATGTCATTTTATGCTAGCAAATTTTTTAGTTTGACAGCGTTAAAATTAGAATTTCTGCCTTCAGAATCACCATCACTGAGCCTCAAACTTAAAAGTTTTAATTGATACATACTTGCTTCCAATAAACTCTACTGTACGCAAACTTTGTGTCAACTTTAGTATGGAGTTCGACTTTTTACACCGATCGTTAGAAGCAGAGTTTACGCAATTTTGCGTTAACTATTTCCAATTTTCAATCGCGGAAGATGCAATTCTTAGAATAAAATTTGACTCAGCCAGTCATACAATTTGCCTAAATAAGTAAACGAACTATAATTTTAATCTTTTACTTAGATTTTATTTTTCGGTTGGATTGAAAGATTATATCGTTAAAAAGTTACTTTACTTTCCGGTTAGTATTGTTATCTATCATGAAAAACTACATCAACAGTTTTACATATAAGTAATTAATATTGCTTTGGTTATTTTAAAGTTTTTTTCTCTTCAGTGTCTAAAATATGTGATTTTCTCTACAGTAATACAGATCTTAAAAATTTGTTAGTATAAATATGATTTTTTTTTTTTCTTCTGTTAGATCCAGGTGTATTCAATAAACTTTTATTGTATTGTCTAACAATGATCAGTGTACGTGTAGTATATTCATTAGACTAACATCGTAAAATAGTTTTGATTGTAATTATGTTACCAAAAATATACGTTGTCTATAAGTTTGTATAGGTCAAATGAGAATAATTCAGTCTTACTGATAATAATTAGTACCTATAGTAAGATTTGCAATCAGTCGTTACTAGTTGAATTTTAAATAGGTTAGTGTGGGAAACTCTGTCACAATAACTCCATTACTAAGAACCGTTCTTAGGAAAAAAACAATTCATATATATAATCATTTACAAATACCATCGTCATATATTTATATTTTCTTTCCCATACTGACCAATTTAAACGTTATCATATAATAAACTTGAAACTACCTCTAAAGGTAATATATCTGGAACCATGGATCTTCATAAACTGAATATTTCTTCCTTTCTATCTAAAACCTATTGTACCTATATGCAAACATAATAATAATGTTTTATAAGTAGTTTTATTATAGCTTATGTACAAAATTGTTAATCTTAAATCTTAACTACTAATATTGGCTTAATAATAATTTGCCAACAGTGTCTGTGGAATCGTGGGTATATAAAATTAGAATGTAACCAGCGACCGCGGCATGGCATCTTTATAAATTTATCGTAGCAAACCAATTCAGATGTCTATATTCATAATTTGCGTTCAGCAATGTGATTGGTGCATTATACGAGTTTATTTACATACATAAAGATGCCATGTCGAGGGGCCGCGGGATATAATTATCTCATTTGCCTGCTATCACTAAAGCTTTAAATGTGTCAGGAAACATTATTTCTTGTGATAGTATTTATTGGACAATCACCTGTGGGATAAGATAGATGGTGTCAGATTTAAAACAATAGTAAATAGAGATAGCAGGAAAATTAGACAATAAAGGTTATTAATGAGTATGTAAACTAGTTGTAAGGATAGTTGTTCCTGACTTCTCTGTCAGGGAGTTTATTTTTACATGTAAACATGAATAAAGTTTTATTTTTATGTCAAGACCAATAAGCAAAATACATATCTAATAAATATATTATGTGTTTTAATCATTTGCGGTTCTATGTTAAATTATACATAAGATTGAAATACTTTCACAATGGCTACCCATATTCCTGACCAAAGGAAACATACAAAAAGAATATTTTTTTGAGGTTAAACATAAGTACCTCATAAATTCATAACAATAACATACCTACAAGTCATTCATATCTATTTACAAATCCATTGCACCAAATTCAAACATTAGGTTGACCTGAGTTTAGTTCCAAAAAAGGTCTATCACTATTCATAGAATATCACTAATCATCCTTGAATGCAGACAAATCAAAGAGAGGCTGCTGAACTGGCCTGGCTACCCCGGTTCCTAAAACTTTAGGTGGATGATGAGACACTGAGGGTAGGTCGGCTGGCAGGGGCTCCCGGGCAAAAGCTTCATTGGACAGGCTTATATTACTGAAGTTGTTCTGGTGAATGAAGTCAGATACTTGTATGTTTAAGTACCTATTCCTTTCCTTTTCAAAATAATTGACCCTCTCATTCAGTGTCATGTTCTCATCTTTTAGCACTTCAACTTGCAGCACTAGTTGCTCCACCAGGGAGCGAAGGTTGCGGTTCAGATGCTGGATCTCTTCAACAGCAACTTGCTGTTCCTTCTCGGCGACATCACTCTTGTCCTTCTTGCTGGATAACACTTCGAGAAGAGAGTCTGTCTCGTACATGTTCCTGTAAATAGCCACTTGGATCTTCGAGTTTTCACTGCACGGCAAACTTTGGTCTTTGCCGAGATGTTTGAGATTTTCCATTGCTTTTTTGACTCGGGCATACTGTTCCTTTTTTATTTTGATGAGGTCTTTCTGTTTGAGGTGGTAGCTGTGTTGCAGGGTGATGGACTCGAGTGCCACGGATGAGGTTGTGGTCTTCATGGCATCCAGTAGCAGCTCTGCAGCATTGTGGTGACATTGCATGGCCTCGTCAAACCTCTTGTACTTAAGATGAGCCTCGGCTCTGCGGTACTGTTGGTGTGCCTGGAAATATAAAACACCTGTAATATGTCTCAAGGACTCGATCTCGATCGAAATCCTTTCAATTACGATATTTTAAAATAATTTGCTGCCTTACCAAGTTAAGAGGATGGTTCTCCATGGTAGTTCACAATCTATTGCAGACGCACAAAATTATAGGTAAAACATTTGTTTACACACAAAGAGAATTGGGATTAATTAGGTATATTTTACTTGGTGTTAAGTTCGCAGAAATAGTCCTGTGTCGGTCACGAGCGATAGAATCACTTTAATCCAATCACCAACAACGCGAGCGTGATCGTATCGCTAAAATTTCAAAGACTCGATCGCCAGAGACCAGCGCCTACACAAACAGAATCCCCGTGCTCACGCGACGACCGGTGACCGGCGAGTGTGTGTGCGGGTGCCGGGTGGCGGGTGCCGCGGTGACAGAACACCCACCCCGCGACCCGCGATCGAGTAACCCAATTAAAAACATAGACAAAATGGGGTTTTAATGGATTAAAAATAAGAATCAATTTTAATTGATGAAATTTTTGCGTGATGTTATGTTACGAGTATTTTTTAAAATGGGTAATCTGGGCTATGGAAATTTTCTTTGTTCCAACGGTTCAAACAAAAAACTTCAGTGTTTTCCAAAATACAACAATGATTTAAACCTGACAACAAAAAAAAATAATGATGTCTGTGGTCGCAAATCTCGCAAAACGCATTTAGCGTAAGTCGCGAAACCTAATTAGGTTTTATTTCCATAGAAATAGAAGTTACTTTGCGGAATTTTTGTTTTTTCTATTCGCCTGTCTGATTCGATTAAACGATCAGGTGTTCACGATCCAATCGCGGCGCCCGTGGCTCGCGATCCACGTCTGTCACGAAAAATAATCGACCGACACAGGTCTACGCAGAAAATACAAATACTACAGCTGTGAGCTCTAAAATAAAAGCTGACAAACAAAAACAAAAGTGACAGACATTGACAAATGAAACTGACAGTTTGTATCTGTCAAAAAAACCAAAAAGGCTTCACAGAATAAAATATCAGTTTGCGGTAAAAGCTAGTTATTATTCTATGATCTAAGTAAGAAATCAATCCAGTAAGTATTTTTATGTCCTCAGAGGACAGTCCTCTATTGCATTACAGTCTTTGGTCCTCTGCACGAGTGCACGCAACCACTACTAAACATGTTTGTAAACATATTCACCGTATTATATTCCAGGCTACGCAATACGCATACCCATTAAGCTAATAACATTATTTAGATTTAAAAGTTCTATAAGTACCACCTATTAATCATTTTATTTGTAACCAGGTACACTGGCATCCACGACACAGGCTGAGCCTAGTGTGGAAGCCACCGAATTTCGATAATTTATAACCTCTCACCCTTTAATTTAATTTCCTTAAATTATTTGTTTGTAAGTACCTAAGTACCTACCTACTATTTTTTTTAAATTCTATGGTGTTTAAATAAATATTTTTTTCATAAAACATCAGCGCCACCTCACGGCACCGGCATGCACCGCTACCTCATGCTTCTATACCAGCAGAGTGATGGACCCCAATGTGCCCACTAAACGGGAGAGGTTTCCTCTCGCCAAGTGGCTGCGAGGCAAGACAGTTCCGCTCATAGTTCTGAGATGGCAGCATTTCGGATTATGATAAAAACCCTGAAAAAACTCGTGTTATAATAAGTTTTACCATTTATTAGTGCTACTGCTGAGAGGAGGACCTCATTTACATACTTATTTATTTATTCATTTATAAGTGCTTACCTAACTACTTAAATTAAGTAGGTACCTACCTACCTACCAACCATATAATATGTATCTAAATATTTCTGTTTGGGGGCCTTTGGTGCACCCCGATTCACCTTTAAAATACCTACTTAAATTAATAGATTTGTATTTGAAAGGTGATGTGACCGATATTGGATGTAAGTATTGGTATAAGTATCCGATAAATAGCTACATAAGTACTTACTCAGTTACCTATATCTGATCTTTATAGTAGTTATAGGCAAGGCACCTACGTGGCCGCAAACTGCACAATCAAACCACCATAGTTATTTATAACCTCGTACTTTTTAACGGGTACCTACCTACCTATTTAAAAACAAGTCGCAGCATAAACAAAAATTATGTCACAAATGATATCTAAAATATCACTTCGTATTTATAACATTATCTGGGACATTTCTTGGAACATCAGATCGGGTGGTCCTGCTGGGTACACGTTGTAAATTACTGAGGACAGTAAATGTCCGACATCTTTGCGGAAAACAACTTAAAGTAAGGTGTTATTAACGAGAGGACTGGATATCAGCCTTAGCTTAGGTACCTTTACATGTACCAGGTTGTATTGTACCTACCTAGTGATAAACATAACATACTTACAGCATTATTATGTAGGTAGGTAACTACCAGTCGTGGGTAGGTAGGTAGTTTCCCTAATTTGAAATCGAATATAATAATAAACTCTTTTCCCAACATTACGAATGGAATTTAGGTATTTATGAAATTGAAATGGGACAAGCATTGAAATAAACCCAGTATTCATTAAGTACTTCATACTTACCTATATAAAAAATGGTTCATAAGTCACAAAGATATTGGTGGACCTACATACAGTGATTAATTGAGAACCTTCTCGTTTTTAAGAAGTTGGTTAAAAACTAAACAAATTGCTAAGATTTTTTTCCACAAACCGCGCATAAGGTTTTTTCGCTTTCGGGCCAACTTACAGACTTAAAACTCCTAAAAAGCGTCAATGTCATGTGGTTTTTGTTAAAGGAAGCTGATCCGTCGTAAATTAATCGGCATACGGCGCGGCGAGGAACTCCGAATGAAGCAACCGGTTTGGCGTGTGCCCATAGGCCGGCGCGCAGACGCGAGAGAAGCAATGCTGCGTAGTTGTCTACCTATGCAGGGTGGGTGTTTATCAGTGACGATGCCATTGTTAGGTCAATAACTTTCATCATGCGACCAACTCTCAAATCGTAAAAAACTGCCCCATATGTAGCTAGAGCTGGCTGCATTTTATGATTTTATAGTTGGTTACTAGTCCAGTCAAGGAATGAGGTGTAGAGTGCGTGAGCAGGTAACTAAGCGATTCCTTCAGAAACTTGTTCTCTCTCTCTCTCAGCCTTCTGTAGTCCACTGTTGGACATAGGCCTCTCCTAACGATCGCCACCCCAAACGGTCACCCGCCATCTGCATCCAGCGGCTTCCCGCTACCTTCCGCAGATCATCAGACCAACGGGTTGGGGGGCGACCGACACGCCGTTTGCCGACACGGGGTCTCCACTCCAGCGGTCGTCGGCTCTGCGGGCTACGTGGCCAGCCCATTGCCACTTCAGCGTGCTAATCCTTTTGGCTATGTCGGTAACTTTAGTTCTCCTGCGGATTTCTTCATTACGAATCCTATCTCGCAGGGACACGCCTAACATAGCCCTTTCCATAGCACGCTGAGCAACTCTGAGCTTGTGGATAAGCCCTTTGGTGAAGCACCACGAAACTTGTTCAGGGGGCTTAGATTGTTAACATACCAAAAGTCCTGACTCCTAGGTGATGAGCGGGGGGAAGGAGGGGGGGATAAAGGTACGAATTTTTGGTTTTTAGCTTATATCTCAAAAACGGTGCATCGGAGAGAAATATTTTCAACTTATGAAATAGAGCTCTTAAAATTATCTAAAACTTTTATATCATATGTTTTTTTCTAATTCCTAACCGTTTTCGAGCTATATACCCTCGGAAAAAGTTGAAATTAAGTCCCATAAGTTGCTCGGGTCGGGTACATTGAACTGCTGACAGAAAGTTCACTTATAAATTGCCACCCTATATAAATCGTGGAAGATGAAGACTGTAGTCTCTGAATGTGGTCGTGAGCCGCTCCTCCGGAAATGCTCGAGACTAGACGCGGAGAAACCTCGCTATTTATGATATTAACACATTGGAGCCACGATTTTTATGCAAATACAGGACGGTTACTCTATACTGACGAAAAACTAACGAACGAGAGCTGTCGTGGAATCGGCGCGTTTAATACAACGAGATAGACTCGGGGTTCGCGCAGCTGTGCTCCGAAACGTAGTTTTTCGTCATATAGAGTGACCCCCCAGTTGCAGATCATTATGTAGATGTGCGGCCGCTATTCTTAATTAGACAGGTGATCTAAACCTGTAGGATCAGATTTTTTGTAGATTATAGGTAAGATACTACCTATGTTGATTCATCAATGGCAAATATACCTGTGTATAAGATCATCGATACCTACTAACTACACTTGTACTTGTAATATTGTTTAACATTTTTATTGTAAATTTACGATTATGGTCTCCTTGACCAAATTAAAACTTTGGCAAGTAACCCTTACAGACTTACTTTTCAAAAATATATGGTGACAATAACAATAAAACTTACACTTATCGTAAGCCATATTATGCCGTAAAAAATTACGGGTTACTTGCTTTACCTACCTTATAATTTGTCTGAAAACTCCACCACAGCATAAGTTTCTGCAGCTTTGCAAATTTTCTAAAAAGTTTTTTTAAGTACTTATACGGGGTGTTGCAAAAAGGGTATACTAAGCCGAAACCTACATGTGCAGCATGGTATATCTAAGCACGAAACTTAAATAAGAATTTCAAAATTCGCAAAAAAAATAATTCTACATAGTAAAAAGTCACGTGACCAACAAAGTTTCTATGGAAAATGATTTTTTTTATTCGCGAATTTTGAAATTCTGATTTCAGTTTTGGGCTTAGATATGTCGCAGGCATCTGGTTGAATCTCCCTTTTGGTTGAATCACTAGCGCGTTCATTGGATGGCGCTACTCAATTGTATGACTAGGCCGAACGTTGATTGTACAAGCGTCACAAAACGTCCAACCAGTTAGCGGACTTAAAATCTGTCAGGTGGTGAATAAAACAAATATGGCGGCTATAACAGCGAACAGCTGACACTAAAAGCACCTGTATTGTTATTTTTTGCAAATAAATTAGCTTTAAAGTGCGTTATTTGTGTTAAAATAGTGTAACAACATGGATTTACCTATTATTACACCACCGGCGGATAGTTTCAAAGAAAAAATTGTGGTGAAACTGGATAATTATGAACAACAATATCAAGGTACGTTTATTGTTATTGTTTAGTTAATTTGTGAGATGAGAGCTTTATTGTAACATAGTCTTTTTGCTGACTCTTGTCTGGTCATGTTCATCCTAACCAGACATTATAAAGTTGCTATACTATATTCCATTCAACGACTTCGCTGAATAACGTTCAGTCAAGACGTTGGACGTTACGGTCAACCACTTGACGAGTTGTTCTTTAGTCATACAACTGAGTAGCGTCATCCAATGAACGGGCCAGTGGTTCAATCAAAAAGGAGATTGAACCAGATGCCTGTGACAGATATACCATGCTGCACATGTAGATTTAGCCTTAGTATACCCATTTTGGAACACCCTGTATAATGCATATTTAGACAAATCTCAATTTGATGGAACAAAAGTGAGTGGAAATTAATTAGGTTGTAGCTTTTTACAGAGTACCTACTTACATTATACTTAAGTACTTACTTACAGGTAAAAAGGTACCTACCTACTTAACTACCTACATTTATTATATTTATAAGATCATTAATCTAGATTCGTGTCCCTAATAAAACCAATAATGCCATGATAGTAAGCAGCCCAACTGGGCTTTACATAGATAATATTAAACAGTAACCTACCTTAACACTGATTTCCTTCCGGTCGCCCACACAGCCTGCGCCCACGCAGCCCTATAGCTGTCAACTGTCAACTAGAGACAAGATGGCGTAATGCCACGAAACCGCAACCGTGCTAATAACTACCTTACTGCAGCTTGCTATTCTAAAGATGTTTTTCTGAGATCTTCTTCTTGATTGGAGTTAATTTTTCACAATGCTTTACCACTTTAACGTGTGAGTATTCTATCCCTACATACTCCCTATTTACTACATTTTACTTACTAAACTTTGCCATAAGTACTTATTAAATGGTAGGTTTTCGAAGCTGCTGTTGATTGATGCTACTTATTTACTTACTTATATAAGTACCTAAGTACCTAATATGTATCTTCAGAACCTAAATAAAATTAAGAAATAAGGTAAGTAACCCCTTATTACGAATGTGTAGACTTTTTTGTAATGTAAGTAGGTAGCTACATAACTTACCAAACATATCCGTAATTATTTAATTTTTATCTATGTAGGTAGGCGAGTAAATACTGTTTCATTCATAAAATGTGAGTCCCTTTTATGGCGCTACGCAAATAAGGCATTCGCGGATAAGCCATTGAATTTTAATATCTTAAGAACTTGGAATAAAGGTTTATTTGCTTTACTGTTAAGGTAAGGTAATAAGGTAGCTTTATCAAAATATAGGTAACAGTCGGGTCTACGTCATGGCTAAATCTGTACGAAGGCTAATCTGGAGGCGTTGGCAGTGCCAAAGCAATTAAATTAATTAATTCTATCGACTTTCAAATTAGCATGAGATAATTTATTATTGTCCCACGCTAATGTTGTTCAGTTCAAGTGACCTTATTAAAGAGTTAGTAAGGTAAAAGTTGGTATACCAAGAGGCTATACGGTTACGGTGTTCAAGTTGGAGTTCCTTTACTTCTTAGGTAAGTACCTAAACTAGTATATATTGTTTATTTAGAACAGTTGTTTTACAGTCATACATCGTCATGAATATCTACACACGATACTCTCTTGTCTACAAACGTGATTGCCTGATGGTCTTAACTTTCAAAATACTTAATAAGTACCTACCTAAGTAAGATCTAACCATTTCATGACCAAAATCATCATAAAATAATATCTTTGATTACTTATCAACCTTTTCTTACTAGGTACTAATCACCTCTTAATTTCCAACTTCAACTCTACCAGTCTCTATATAATCACTGGCACTCGGAAAATCGGCGGCCATGACAGTTTGACGCCGGATGCGCGTACGCACCGAATTCGCGTTCCATTGATAAAAACATTCGCCCACGCGACGCCCCCCCCCCCCTCCCCCCGCACCCCGCTCGCTGCTTCCATTCACTGGCGCCTCTGAATATTGCGCAAGTTCCCTCATACTACAACATCGGTTGTCCTACAGAATTACCATGATTAGAGACGTATTCTATATTGTATTAGAGGCTAGTTTTCTTTGCCTTCCTGCTCAATCGGAGGACAGAAAAAGCTTTCCGATGAACAGACACCTTTTGGGATTTTGCAACTGATGAAAGTGTCTTTGTGGATTTGAGATGCTGTTATAAGTATCTATAGGAAGGTCGCTTGGTTTGAAAAGATTTATTAATATGTACTAAGTCGTAAGGCCTACCTTCAAAACTTTTGCTACTTAGGTAACTACTTATAGGTTTTCTGTACTTAAAGTAGGTACTCAAGTACATCCTACTTCTTACCTGCATACTTTTTTAAATAAATTACAACTAAAATCATTTAAACATTATTCCTACCTACCTCTCAAAACTCATTCTATAATCTGAATATAGGCCGTAGAAAGGACAAAATAAATGGAAACCATAAAATACACAACTAAATACTTACCTACTGCATTTAAATGCATTCAACCAGTTTAGAATTAAACCTTTTTAATTATTTCGGTTAATACTGTTATGTTAACTTTCCTCTTCGCGACACTTTCATAAGAAGTAAGTGGAAGCACCAGTTCTGGTATAAACAGTTAGGTGTATGGTCCCTTTACCGCTTTTGCATATTTAATACAGTATTTTGAAATTAAAATAATTACTTACACAGTCTTTAAAGATGTCACTTGTATAATGAAGTAGGTAAAGTGTTTATAAACGTGTAAGTTACGTTACACGTATTGTAAATTGAGATGATTAAGAAAACTGCATTGCGTGTATTGCGATTACAATGTAAGTATGTATGTTGATAGAGATACTTGTATGACAGGGGATTATGGTTAGGGTTATTGGGTCATCTTGAGGGTATTAGTTCAAACTTTAGTAAATATGTACCCTGGTCCCTGAATGTAACAAATGGCAAGAAATATTAAGAAAGGTGTTCAAATTATTTCCATCTAGGTATATCTATGTATTTGTAAGAATAGGTCTGTGAATACTCACCTATGTTATGGGTCAAAATACTAAAAATACCTACAAGAACTTAAGTAATCGAGGCAAACGATTTGATTGCAATTTGCATTTATAATAAGTACCTACCATTCAGTCTTACAGGTTAATTTAAATAAATGTGCCTACTACGCAACATATTACCACTGTGCTGTATGAAGACATTAAGTTATACAAGCTGGGAATCGACACAGAGTGACAGCCACAGCCCCACAACAGCCTTACAAAATAAAAATACCTAAGTAGGTAGGTATGTATGTGTACTTATCGACAATAATTATAATTATGTATTCGTGTACCTATCATGAAAAGCGATCTCCATTACAACTTGACGCGTGTTTCCGACTTCAGTTTTTAAACAGTTTTTTTCTATCTGTCAACCTGTTATTATTTATAATTCATATAAGCATATAATTCATATACAGGATGATGATGTCTCTATAGTCTTGCTTACAATATAAATTAATTAAATATTTTCAATATAAATTAATTAAATATACCTATACTTACTTTGGTTTTGTGATTTACGTTTCCTTTGATTCAGGTGGATAAGTACTCACTAGGTTTACCTCTATGTGGTGTTTATAGGAGATTTCAGAATTAAATATACCTACCTGTTATACTATGATTATGTACGGTCGCCTGCGCCTAAAAGTATACAGGCGAAGTTTTTCTCCTATCCTACATTAATAAGTTAAACGTATCAACTGAGGGTAGGTATTATGGCTTTCATATAAATGAAAAGCTCTTTGGAGCATCCTGTGCATAAAATCCCGTGTGATTTCACACTTGTTTGTTTTCTTAATAACGAGTCCAATCAGCTCGCACGGAGTGTAGCTTAGATGCGCTTACGCATGATCCGACATCTTACACGACTCCAATTGCCACTGGTTAAAGCCATCCATTATTAGCTGACGGTCCATTTATGGAGATTAGGTGTATAGGTGTATACATGTCAAGTGGTAGGTAAGTATGAGTACTTAATATTTATATCTGGATCTGGATCCTTAACAATACGTTTTAATTAGACACAGACGTTGGTTTTTAGTTGTGCCACAGGGAATCCAGCATTGATATTTAACTACGATTCGGGAGGTACATAATATGGTAAGCATATACATATACATTCCCTTCACGCAAATATGTCCTACTTGTCAGTTGATAAGTAGGTACAGTAGGTAGTAGGTACAGTAGGTAGTAGGTACAGTAGGTAGTAGGTACAGTAGGTAGGTAACTGCCTCTGTGGTCTAGTGGTAGAAGCTTCGCTTCACGACCCAGAGGTCCCGGGTTCGATTCCCGGGTGGGACCATCAATTTGTGTTTCTAAATTGTGGTTCTAAGTTTGGTTAGGACATAGAAGGCTGATCACCTGATGTCCGAAACAGTGAAACGATCCATGCTGTCGGATGGGCATGTAAAGCAGTCGGTCCTGCGCCTAGCTCTCTCCAGTCGTGTCGGTCAATCCGTCCCATTGGGCTATGAGAGTGATGGAACAGAGAGTGCTCCTGTGTACTGCGCACACACTTGGGCACTATAATCTACTCCTGCGTAGATGGCTGATCTCAATTGAGATCGGCCGCCGTAGTCGAAATTCGGCTAGGAGGACATTATTATTACAGTAGGTAGTCTTAGTACTCATAACTATAACTAAAGCTAGACTATAACTATACCATAAAGTAACTAAGTACTTAACGAAATAAATCAAATCTAAAACATAGATTATCGAATAAGGTGAAGCCTTGCGGGCAATGCCTGGAGACTGTAGCGGGGACCTTCACCCATGGCCCCTTGACCAACATTACGTCGACAAGCAGCCAGCCTAACAAATTGTTTTATCGCAAGCCATAATTACCTGCAATACAAACCTCTCATTTTAAATTTCACGATACGACCTATACTGATGGATGTAGAGGAAACCACGGTTTATGCTGTTCTGTGAAGTAATTTATTTAGAGCTGTTATCTTACATTACATTATGATTTATGATTAGGTATGTATCTACTTGTGTCTATCTAAATAGGTAATTGAAGCTTTTATATAGGTATTTGCCTTACGTAATGGTAGTTACTGAAATTTTAAATGAATGAATAAGCTTAGCTAAAGCTTATTTTCCCGAATTCTCATTCGAAGCCTTCGTGCAAGTGTCACAGCGCCGGTTAAGCACGTCATAAATCTGAGGTGCTATGTTCTCCGACTCGTCTATCTAATGAGCGCCATCAAACACAGGAAGTGAGAGGCAATTCCGAGGCGCAAACGAAACAATACCCGTATATTGGCACATAATGCGTTAGTTACTGAGCGGGGGCGAGCGTGAATGGCCGCTCGTGATTCACGCCGCGCCATTCACAGCCGAGTGGCGCGTGCGCAGCACAACTACGCCACTCTAGCTTAAAAAATAACAAAAGGGGAGCTATTATGCTATCGGTAAGTTTTATACTGCGAGATAGAGTCGTGCTTAGCGCTGCAGCGCTTCAAATCTACGTTTAAGGTTAGCTAGAGTGATCCCGCATCGGCAGCAGCAGCGCGCATGCGCCAACACCACAACACCACCACCTTCCATGTTGATTCTCCAACCATACATTAACTATAGGTAATTATTGCATCGTGGGTCCAGGGTTCGGAATGTAACAGTCCTTCAAAGACTAAATAAAAAAGGCAGAGGTACTGAATACCATAAAAAGACGCAAGCTAGAATACTTCGGCCACATAATGCGTAACCCCAAATATGAACTCCTCAAAATCTACTCCAGTTGTTCCAGGCTTCCAGCTGAGCACTGGAGAATTGTTCCGTGCGGCGGCCTCCAAGACGGAAATCAGCAGGATGATTGCCAACCTTCGCTAGGAGACGGCACTAGAAGAAGAAGAATTATTACCTACTTATAGCGAAAACATTCGATATTACAATCCTAATCCACAAAATTTATACAAGATTTTTAATTGGTGGATATTTGGTACGGCGGCAGGTCATAATATTAGAGGATTAAACAATAAATGTCAGCTATTGCAAAGCAGATATTATGTACTTACTCTTATTTTACATCCCTATAAAGTCGTCTCCTATAAACTGCTATATTCACTTAATGAATGTTGTGAAAGGATCTCGTTGGATCGTTTTCGCTAGATGTAAATGGACCCGATCGGGGTCAGCTTTGTCCGAGCAGGTCTCTGTTTGACTCGAAGGCAAAAGGTTATGAGATTTCAAGCCATAGATCCACCGATAGCATTTAACTGGTCAGGTAATTGTTTGGAGAACGGGCTATTAATTTTATTTAATAATGGCCTTAAGACCGAACTTAAGTAACCTAACTTAAATTATGTTTATACTGGCCACATGAGGCGCTATTGAATACAATTTTAATGATCTGCAAATAAAAGCGAGCCTTATCTTCTTCGAAAAATAGTGCCTCGTATAATGGACGGAAATACTGAAACAAATTACTTTAATCTTTAAGTGCCGTCTAGTTCCAACAGTTTATGGTGGTCCGATAGTACTGTTTATGTCTTACTATAAAACATTACCGTTGCAATCGTATGACTTAGTTGTATCGGCTGTAGAAGGTGAAACATGTAAACTACATTAATATCAGTGCCATATTGGTGTACTCTACAAAGCTTCACCGATATATGGAAATTGTGGCCGATACCTAATCGCGGTGTCAGCGGCGTATTTACGGCGCCGCATTTGCATGCAGAAACAATCACATGTTGCTCGCGCGGAAAATTTTCTGTATTAGAAATCAGCTTAACAAGGACAGTTGTATATTACATGTTAGATAAGCGATAGTAAACAATAAATAGTGCAGCGGGGCGTACCAATATGTTTACTGTTTAAGTGTTGCGGATAAGCGGGGCCACCGGGATCTCTTGCAGTGTAAACAAGATCTGATTAGATGCTCTGTGGATAGCCGCAGCTTATTTATTATCACCTGTAGCCGGGGCGACGGTATCGCAGTGCCTCATCGTAGGAAGTTCCCGGACAGAGAACGTTTGTTATGCAAACAATTTGGTCGCAGCGCTGTTTGTGCAGCTCTCGTGTGCTAACTGAATGGGTAATTTTGTCGGTTGATTTGTGTGCGCTCTGGAGATGTTATCTCTGAACATAGAGAGGTAGGTACTTACTTAAATTGTTGGTTTTTCTGGAATTGTATGAGTTTCATGAATATAAATGAATCTGTATTGATTTAGATCAGAGATGAAATAGATATTTAATAATATTTGTATTGTACATGTTTTCAAATCACTTTCAAACAAGGCCGTTTACGCCTCTACCTCTATTTCTTCCGCTGTCAGCTTCTTACGTTGGAATCACAATCTGAACCAAATTGCTTTAAAGCCTAATCGTATATCTACTAGAAATTATTAATGCAAAGATCTCGTAAAGAAATTCTAGCTTGTCTAGGCTGATAGCTATCTTTAAAACCACTTTTAATTTGTTGTTCGATTTTGTCGAAACAACTTCAGCTATCTCGGAAAACAGTTTTACATCACTCTTCAAGTATCATTTTATCAGATGGTAATACGAGTTTTCATAAGAGCCCAGCTAAAATCATAAATATAAATTGCAAGTGAAAGCCCGTATCCCGTTTGAATCTGAAACGTATTTCCGACGGTCATTTCTCCGCATGACTTTTCTTCGACAGAATTTTTCACCAAAGAACGATACACCGACTGAATTATTCGCCTCCGAATTTTTGGACGACGGAATCTTTCATCAAAGAACGATTCACCGACAGAACTATACGCCTCCGAATAATTGGACCTCGGAATCTTTCATCAAAGAACGATTCACCGACAGAACTATTCGCTTCTGGATGATTGGACGAAAAGAACATTTCACCGAAGAATGAATCGTCGACAGAACGATTCCTTTCTGGATATTTCCACGACATAAACTTTCATCTAAGAAGCATTTGTAGACAGACAGAACTTGTACCAAATCATTCACCTAAAAACAATTTTCCCGCAAAACGTAAAGTTTTATGAAATTGCTAAAAGCAATAATATAGGCACTTGTGCTTGAGATATCAAGTAATCTAAAAAATAAAAAAATAATGTGGGTAGTCATAATTTTTTTTTACTTGTCAAAGTGTGTCTGTATTACATTACCATTACTCTCATCTTAATTTTATTAGAAAAAACCCGTAAAATGAGTAACTGTGAGTTAGTGAAGTCGAAACGTGGTAAAAATATTTTAATTCACGAGGGATATAGTTATCATTTGAACCGCAGTCGAGATACGACATATTACTGGCGCTGTAGTGAAAAAGATAAGAGCCGGTGCAATGTGTTTATTACCACTGTGTTAACAAATAATGCACACAGCCTTTTATCTAAAAATCATGAACATGCACATTTGCCAGACCCAGAGAAGCATATAGAATTTAAATTAAAGGATAATATTAAAAAAAAAGCCAGTTGTTCTATGGATACACCCGCGCAAATAGTACAGAAATGTATTCAAGAAATGCCGAGTTCCTGCGCACCCCACATGCCAAACAAAGACGCGATGAGGATGTTGATCCATAGGGTGAGAAACAAAGATTTACCTACTATTCCGAAGGACATTCATAATGTCGTTATACCAAATGAATTGACTGAAATTGGTTCTGAACAATTTTTATTGGGTCATTTTGCGGACAATAATGAGTGTGTGATTGTCTTTGCCACGAATGAAAATTTACGACTTTTAAAAGCAGCAGATTACTGGCTAATGGACGGAACTTTCCGTTGCTGTCCCCATCCTTTTTGCCAAATATACTCCATTCACGCCATGGTTGGTACACAGGAGGGCACACATAAAGTAGTTCCATTAGTATATGGCTTGCTTTCTCATAAAACCGAAAAATGTTATATAACATTTTTAGAAATTGTAAAAAGACAGGCAATAAATAGATTGAATTTTCGTTTAAACCCACGAATTATCATGACCGACTTTGAACGCACCGCTATGAAAGCCATAAAAAAGGTGTTCCCGTGCTCATTAAACAAATTGTGTTTTTTTCATCTGAATCAAAGTATCTGGCGTCACATCCAGTCAGCTGGTTTAGTGACCCGGTACACCAAAGATCCATCATTCGCTCATCAAATGAGACACATAGGTGCACTGGCATTTTTGGAGCCAACAGAGATCACAGATGCATTCGACATAATAAAAAACGAAGTCATACCGGAAGAAGCGCAGAGAGTAATAACATGGTTTAGCGAATATTATGTCAATGGATCGGCGAGAGTTTCTGAATGCGTTAGCTCAAGGATGACACTGAAACAGCGTCCACCTATGTTCCCCCCTCAAATGTGGTCAATCCATGATAGTCTGATGTCTTATGTGCCATTGTCTCAAAATGCCTTGGAATCATGGCACAACCGCTGGAACTCCTTACTAGGTCGACGCAAATGGAATATATTTAGAACGATCACAGAATTCAAGAAAGAACAGCACAATACTGATTGTATTATTGAATGCTTAAATTCATCGGAGCCCATGCCCAAGCGGAAGAGACTTCAATCAGCATACAGGAAAAGGATCACTCAGCACCTATCTAAAAAGAGTGAAATGGATATCAAAACATATATGAGTGGCTTGGCACATATTTGCCATTTAATTAAATAATCTTTTTTTGTTGTTGCTTATACAGGGTGTTTGATCATTGTCGATAAAAAATTAAATAAACATTATGTATCCTATACATACAGGGTGTAAATGACATGCTCCCGATAAATTTAACCACGTGATCTACTGGTCAAACTGAACAACTTTCCCCAAGAAACATACCCTCGGAAATGAACTTTTTTTTTCGATCTCCCATAAGTTTGATACCTACTGTGGAATTTTGTATGGGAGATCGAAAAAAAAAGTTCATTTCCGAGGGTATGTTTCTTGGGGAAAGTTGTTCAGTTTGACCAGTAGATCACGTGGTTAAATTTATTGTGAGTATGTCATTTACACCCTGTATATACCTATACATATAATGTATATTTATATTATAATTTGATAATCTTCTTTATAATAAATGATAATACGTTTACGAACGTAACACGCCATTCAATGAATATACATATTTATATTAAGTTAACTCAATGTTAGATTTTTTTTATGTCACAATTTTTGTATTTTTCCCAAAAAAATACAAAAAATTGAATAATTTTACATGAAAGTTTTTTTTTAAAATGAGATACTTGCCTATACTTACCTGATTTAAAATTATTTACAAATAAAAAAGATATGATATACCTAGTCAAAAATATTTTGTTGATTTTCCTGATTATAAATAAACATTATGAAAAATAATACGCATAATATTTGTTTAATTATTACTTAGGTACGTGTTTCTGTTTTTTTTTTCTTTTTCAAAACATATAATTATTTATTTTCTTATACATCGGACATGAACTTTTTTTTTCGATCCGCCATACAAAATTCCACAGTAGGTATAAAACTTTGTATGGCGTATCGAAAAAAAAGTTCATTTCCGAGGGTATGCTTCTTGGGGATATTTGTTCAGTTTGACCAGTAGATCAAGTGGTTAAATTTATCGGGAGCATGTCATTTACACCCTGTATCTATGTTTTCATGTTATTTTTTGCCTTTGTGTTCCTACCAGCAGTTCGGCTTATACTAATAAACATGTAATCTCTGTTTATTACCTATTTGTTTTTATTATTATCCTTCTTTCTTCCTAGTAAAAATTTTATAGGTGTATGACGACCTCCGTGGTGGAGTGGCTTGTACACCACCTAGGTGTCGCCAGCTCCGAGGTCCCGGGTTCGAATCCCGGTAGGGGGCAAATGTTTGTGTGATGTTGTGGATGTTTATACATATATATTTGTCTGTCTGCAAATGCTTCTTAGATGAAAGTTTATGTCGTGGAAATATCCAGAAAGGAATCGTTCTGTCGACGATTCATTCTTCGGTGAAATGTTCTTTTCGTCCAATCATCCAGAAGCAAATAGTTCTGTCGGTGAATCGTTCTTTGATGAAAGATTCCGAGGTCCAATAATTCGGAGGCGTATAGTTCTGTCGGTGAATCGTTCTTTGATGAAAGATTCCGTCGTCCAAAAATTCGGAGGCGAATAATTCAGTCGGTGTATCGTTCTTTGGTGAAAAATTCTGTCGAAGAAAAGTCATGCGGAGAAATGACCGTCGGAAATACGTTTCAGATTGTACCGGAATTGAATTTCAACCATTTTAACTATTTCAATAATTGGTTACGATATCTTATTTCCATAATATTTAACTAGCGCGCCGCAATAATAACCGACCAAGATTTAGATGTCAGTTAATGTTTGTATTGATTTGACTGTCGCTGTCGCCTTTTAATTTTTTGTTCCTACGCTATTGCAGAATATTGCAGCTCAACATGAGTGTATGAACTGGGTGTGCAAATGAAAGAGCGTGGAGTATTAGCCGCGAGTTACGCCAGCAGAGTGCGTGCGCCCACGCAGCCAGATTTGTGAATGGATCCGTAGCTGCGCCCGCGCCGCCGCCGCCGCCGCCGCCGCTCACGCAACAGTCCCGCGCCTACGTGCACCCACATTGAGGTCGCCAACTTTCATTCACAACAGCATCATTATGCAGCCGAATTGCAACCACCTGATCCCACCTCGCTTCGGACACTGTAATTAGCAATAATTAGCACACCGGCGATAAATTAGAGAATGACTTACGTTTATAAGGAGCAGATTAAGCAAACGAAATCCCGCTAAAACAGTTGTATAATGTATACAAACGATAAGGCCATGCTAATAACAAAACCAAAGTGGTACTTCTTTTAGCACTTGCCCGCTGATCATTGCTTTCGTGTTCTTAATTAAGCTTAAGGTTTCGAGAGTGGACGCGCTTTGAATTTTAAATCTGGGCTTTACATTTAAATCTCCTTTTGTTTGTTCGGTTTTATTTTTAGTCGGCCGGACCGTTAAATTCGTGTAAATTAAAAACGTACAAAGTAGATCGCCAGATTTACGACTTAAAACCTTTCAAATAGCAGAAACACGATCGCTTGCGTTCATTATTTATAATGATACAAAATATTATTATTCAAAGCAGCGTTCATTTAACAATTTAAATCATCTAACCGGACAAGTTCAGGCGGAGACGCCGCAGCGATGGCTTCCAAAATATTCCTGTCGTTCATTGACACGTGCCAAACCTGTTTTTGGGCGAGTTTTTCTGAATGGCCGCTTCCTTCGGAGTAAACATATTCAAATGTTGCAATTAATTCATAGCTACATCGTGCCATGGCTTTTATGAATGGAGTGGAGTCTGTGTGAGTGAACTGGCATAACTGCACACATGGAGCGTCATATTTGCATACTGGGCGAGGCGTGCCACGTGCTTAAATAGTGCTTGAATACTTCCTCCGAAGTTATTTCTGCCAACATCAACAGTAATGCTGCTTTGTGCAGCGTCTGCTTCGTCAATAATTTCTTCGCGTAATAATGGGCCTTTAAGCGGAATAATGACATCATAATCTCTTAAGCCTATAGAGTTTAGTAGCATTGGCGGGGCTTTATAGTTCGTTAGTGCATACAAGTCATTAGAGTAGATATAAAGTAAACTGCACATTGTATGCAATCCTAGTACAAAGGAACGAGCGGTTGGCCCTTGCGAGCACAAGTGCGTCTTGTTAGCATGATTTATAATGGATGAGTAGGTTTATTCTGTTATGGTATGGTTGTTGGTTGCCCATTTATGTTAAGATTTTAAGATGAATCTTGAACAGGCCCAAGCCACACTACTCTACATTGACTACAGAAAGCTCAATATTTCTGTAACCGCATCCCATCATGAATAAGTAGTTGTTTTCAAATATTATTATACTACATAGAAACGTGTGTAAAAACTTAAAAAGAGAAAAATCTGTGTGATTCGAACGATATGACAGCTCATTATCATTTTCGTAGACAAAAATATTCGAATGATCGTTTTTTCTTTTTTCTTAACATGACTTCATTGAGCTTGTGTTTCTATTATTTACTGACACGAACAAAACAAAGTGCGTTGCCGCCGCGCCGCCGCCGCCGCCGCGCCGGCCCGCGATCGGCGCGTGCGCACTGCGCGACTCATTTCCGGTGCTCATCTCCATTCATATCTATCACCGAGACAGCTTCATGCAAGAGAGAAGAATCACCTCTAATTCGTAATAGTCAGTTTCAACTCTGACTCACAAAACGAGGCTACAGAGTGTTGGCGGATTCAAATCGACGTGATACAATGGGCTTTGCGCAATTATTGGCCTCATCTCGGATTACCAAAATATGGCGATAATTAAGTGACGCGGCGCCAGTATCGTGGTTGCGCAAGTGCGAAATCTGTTGGTAAACATTGACATTAATACTTTTTAAATACAGACTGTGTGAATACATTACCTACTTGGGCAGCGCGTTTATGATGATCTCACAGCTTTCAGTGTTTCATAATCTGACCACGAAATAAATAAGTAAGTACAGTATTATTGCAATGTTATTTCACCTCAGTGCAGAAACATGAGTAAGGAAATTATACCTCCTGGAGGATTCACGTAAATATTTCTGCCTTCGAGAACAAAATCTCCAATATCGTGAGTGTCAACACTTCCATAAAGTTTGAGACAAAAGATATGCAGTCCCATAAGCAGTTTGTTTCATTTTGTTAACTGTTATAACTGTTTAAGTTTATTGTGGAGTTCGGGCGATTTTCTTCAACCTTATAGCTGAGGGTGTAGTATCTGTTATTGCTCGGCAAATTGTAGAGTTTTGGTTTGTAATAAGTGATGTGGCGAGGTATATCGGCTCTGAAGATGGAGTGGTCACTTGACACAGCAGACGTGGCGCCAGCGGATCGCAACTGTGAATGCTCGAGGCAAACAAATGCTACAATATACGGACTGGTTTGTTGTTCCAATACATTATGTCTATATATTAGAATGCAAATCGAATGTTAAATTGATTTTGAGAACGTTGTAAGAGTAAATAATAGGGCTAGGTTGATGTTTTAAAATAAAGGAATTGCATTTTGTAACCATAAGTTATACCGATTCAAAGACTACATAATAAACAAAATATGGAGGAATCATATTAGATGTGTCTGAAATATTAGCTTAGTTCAACATTTTTGGTTAACTCATCATCATCATCATCATCACATCGCACTGCAAACGCAGAACTAAACCTTTCAATTCAATAGAGCCTATTCATCTTACTGTTCAAAAAGCCTAATTGATAGCAGTTTATTTATTAGTGTGAAATCATCAATGAATGGATATTGCAAGGTCTACGGAACAATGGGGAGGCAATGAGGGTGTGGGCGCCGACATACATCTTCGTTAATCCTGACGCTGCAAATGCGGTAATATCATCTATTTGTTTAAGAAAAAAGGCTGTATTGAATAAGATAATATAGGAATAACCATTGGAGCAATTCATATTCCATAGGTTGATGCTGATATAACGTCTATTTACAACGAAAGTTGAATATTAACAACTTATTAAGTTGTGCTTATCGTGACATTATATTTTTAATTCCTAACCGAAGATGTAATAGGTAGTAAGTAGTTAGTTTGAAGCGAGTATGAATGATTTCGAAACATTATTATGGTTGGATAGACTTGGATATTTCCTGTTTCTGAAGCGAAAGCGATATAAATGCAGCAACTACGCATGTTTCATAAAACAAATTTAACTAAAATGTCCTTTCGTACCTTGCTCAAAGGATATCAATTGCTATATTTATTTATTTAATAGGTACTTTATACCACAAATATGAGATATAAGTGTACAAAAAGTGGACTTAATGCTAAAAGCATTAAGCTATCTGCTGTACAACGTGGCAACGCTGCAAGTATATAATGGGTATCTTTGAGCCAGGTACGATTCGGGGAGGGTTTGTGAACTGATTTTGCCGACGCATAGTGCTGATTAGCTATAAGTCAGTACTTTCTTCCCTCATTATTTTCTAACCGATATGGTTAGATCTTTTGAATAAGATAAGTGTCATGGGAAGCATGCTATTAAATCGAAACAATATATGAAATTCTATTATGTACTTACCTAAATACTTCAGCGATCTATATCAGGTGCTTACACAAATATATGTTTATATTACCTATTTTTAAAAATTGGACAATAGGTGCATTTCTTTAAAAGATAGAGACTTACAGCTAGAAAAATATACATTTTAAAATAGAAATAGTGTTTTGTTTATAGAAAATCAAAAGCCTACAACAAGATGAATTACAACATCAGTCGCACACTGTGATTTAGAATTACAAAAAAGGCTGCGGTCACATTAGCAAATCATGTCAGAAATACACATAATATAACTGAGTTACTTCAGTGCCAACCGAGTTACAGAGTTACAACATTCTTGTTACGTGCATTTAATGAGGGGGGTGTTACATAAACAAAGAGGTGGGAGGGGCCTCCCGAGTCCCCGCCCCCCGCAGAATAAACAAATTGCATTTTTGCAATCAAGTGAAGGCAAAATCAGCATGAGCTAAATTAACGTTGATTTGATCCTGCGTCATTTGGGACAAAGCAATTTATATTTTTAGAGTCGACCCCTAATAAAATTATCAATTTAATTCCTTCATAAAATGAATACAGTTATGACAACCGACACCGCACCACTCTCGCCGACCAGAAAACTCAGATCCACCATAAAAGGCGGCTAACTCAGTGAATTGAAGACGCAAACATTAATGATTTTCCTCCATTTACATTTCACATTAACCAAAATGATTCGTGCTAACTCGGCGACCACATAGCGCCATACGGCCGCTATCGGTACTAATTGGGAGCCCCTCTAGACAAATACATCGCCTTTTATGGTCGCGGCGGGTATTAAGTATAGCGATAGGTAAATAAACGGATTGTAGGATGTGGAAGCCGAGATGAATCAGGTCTCGATCGCGCCGTGATTAGAGGCGATTAGCATGCGGCGGCGCCACCCGGCGTAGGAGGCGGAGGGCTAGCATTGTCTTACATCGCGTTATACCATTATCATAGTAAGCTCTACCAGCGCACTATTTATGTAAATTCACTTGAGAATTCAATTTGTCCGCTGTAATTGTATTCATGGACGGATATTAGTCTCCGTTACAAAGCGATAGTCATAACAACCTGTCGGCTCGCCCTCCTGTCCCATCGATTAATCGTCAAAAGAATTGGAAATCGACATCGCACAATGACAAACAAATGACAGTGTCCCTTTGTATCTCGAAGGAGATAATTGTAAACTCGGGGTTTCGATCATTTATATCGTGAAATATTATTCATTGTTGGATGATTAGTGGAGTGCGGCTGATGGAACTCCCGGCCGGGTCAGGGTTCGGTTTTACAGTCCATTTGTCGAGTTGTTAGCTCCAGGCGCGCTAACAGACGCCTGGCTTTATTGTTCCTCTGTCAGAGTAATGTATGGTGAGCGCAGCGCGGGCGCGATAGCATCTCGATGCGATCCTGCGCGAGCTATCAGCGAGGATAAAACGATAACTACCGGCCGTGAGTGAATATCGGCGTGACTTATGGCGGAGCGCTACACCTCGCGCGGTGTCGGCCGTCCGGCGCCAGCGAGCTTTCACGCCGCGCAGACAGACACACTCCAATAGGAGGCCAAAATTAATTATGCACCACGCAACAATGACGCTCAATTGGAAGATCTGTCGTAAATTCCGTGAGAGAGCAGCCACTTAACGCGGGAGCGATATACGGGACTGTTTGCTCGTTATAGTAGAAGTGGCTGCTTCGGACCGACCCGAGAAATGTTCCCACAGTCCTCAATCACTGTGGAGAAAAAAAACTAATAGTGTCTATGAATTAACACGTCCGCGCGTTGTATGTAGGAAAACACTCGCCAGGCCCTCGTGTCGACGGAGGGCCGTCGACGCGCCCGACTGTGCGTAAGATAGTTGTTCGATGTCTTTAATTTACTATAATTTTAAACACTCAATACTAAAGACGAGCTTCAAGTGTTGTTGGGCTGAACGTAGCTGACGCGGGTGTCTCACCTTTTGACGTTCCACTGGTGAAACAACATGATGTCATTAAAATATTTTCTTGTTAGGCATTGATTTGGATATGGACATGTAAAAATATTCTTTGTTGGGCTCTGATGCTAGAAAAAGTAAGCACGTGTGCAGTAAGCACTTGTTATACGTAGTTTTATTTATATTTCCCTAGCCAACGAAAAAACCCCATTGTATATTCAATACAAATCCGATTGTTTACCCCGACATCGGCAACGTTTAAGCTCGCTCAAATGACTTGACAAAACTAATGCTAATAAAGTGAAACTGAATAATAATGGGAACTAGTGAGCACACTGGCAGTTAGATGTTTGTCGAAGTTACAAGTGACAAGAGATGCCGCGGTCTTGGCTACATACATGCGACATGTCATAAAGATGTCCGCTAATACGTGAGGCAAACACCGACTGCCTTGTTTGCATCAAATACTCTAGTTATAAGATACACTGGTGTTTAGTTAGACTCCAGTTTTTATGTTTACATATTTTGGTCTTGCCAAGTGCTACATTATTATGTAGTCCCCAATATGAGATAAAACAAAATAGCATACCTATCATTGATTTTCCTTTCCTTCAACTAAATCAAAAATATGATTACACATTAGTCACTGCTTTTTCCACTTTGTCACAGTAACTACTTAGCTTGTGAAGGAAATATCACGGAAACTAAAGTGGCGTCCGTTCGGTGGCCATAAATCAGCATTTGCTCAGACTCAGGATAGACGTTTTAATTATTGATTTATTATTCTGCACTTGGAAGTACAGTGGATGCTTGCCTTGGTCATTCACTTTCTGTTGTCCTGAAGCTTATGCCGCAGCACCAGTTCATAGTCCTTACTGCAGCTAGATAGAGTATATTTTCTTTTAGATGTAAGGGTTCTAAGAGTCTGAAAACCGTGAACTGTCAGTAATTGGTGCTGCCTTGTAAACCTTGCGTGACCATGCCCAACACTATGAGATATGCCGTAGGTTTACTCGCGAATTGTTCATTATTAAACGAACTTGAACAACTCATAGCTTCGTTATACTAATGAGTAGCGTGTCCTGAACATTCTTGCTATTGTTATCGCTATTTAAATAAGAATTTAAAAGTCATTGAATTCATTCTCTTTCTATACCGAGACTGTGGTGGGTGTCCCAATACAATAACTTTCTACAGTTCAAAACCGCTACTGTAAACAACATATTTTTTAAATATAGTCTCATAAAATGACTATATTAATAAATAAATGTGTTTTCTTGCTCCTAGGACGACGACTTGATCAATAATTTCCAAACATCCATCACCCAGCACAAAGCTTGCACTCTCATGTTCTCATTCAAATATTTTAGTCACTACTAGCCGAGACACTTCTCGGCTAAGTAACTACGTATTATTAGTAAAACCATCCAAGTGTCAGCCGCGAGGAGTAGAGAGGATGTTGACTGTGTGCTCGTCACTCACTTCCGAAGGTGCCGAGGTGACTCGCCGGTGATGGACCTTGGGCACGTTGGACTTAACAATTGGACCTTGAGGGGATGATACGATTATGTGGTTATGGTATCAAAAACAGTCCCCAAAAAGACTTTGTTGAGTTTCAAGCAAAAATAAGGTAAGTGTACGTATAATATTAAAGCCGAGGCGGTCAACAAAGTATGGAAAAAGTATACTTATTATGTTATGTTCCTAACTTAATGAACCTTGTACTTCAAGAAGTTTCACTTCAGTCAGATTCACTTCAGTCAGATTCACTTCAGTCAGATTCACTTCAGGAAGTTTCAAATTCAAGGGCTATTTCACAGCAACTATAACTTACTTCAATAGACTATTGGTCTATCTGATGGTTAATTATGATGACCTACCTGCTACCACAAGGTCCACACCTAACGTCCCGAGCAATCTCGCACCACACTACTTACGTCACGGCTCTAAAAACACAAAAAACCAGTCAGTCAAGTCTTCGGAGGCATTTCGCACGGGCCTGCTTGCTGACCCGGCCGTGTCAGCGACGGACCGCTGACATGTCAGGACAAACAACGCGTGAGACCGAGAATTTAGGGACTTGCTGTAGTAGGAAGAGAACTGTGACAGCGATAGAATTTGATAGATATGTTATATATAGTTAATCTAAGAGTTGATGTTAGGTTTTTGGAATGCTACATGTAAGAAACATTTTAAATCGAAATGGTACTTATTGATATTAAATTTAAAGGTCGCGGGGCGACTGACATTGCATATTCGCCTGACTTGCAAACATGGCTCCTCAGTCAGGATTACCAGCCACTGCGCCATTCGCCAACGTTCTACTTATCCTAGCTCTATCTATAACTACCTTCTAAGACTATATTCTCGAGCAATGAAAAAGTTCTAGTGACAAAAGCACCAAATTACTCCTAAACGGAAAAGACTACCTTAATGACGCAGTCTGCAATCTTAAAGTACATTTAACAGCGCATCACAATATCACCAATGGAAAACGTAAATATTAAATGGGCCCACATTTTGAAAGTGGAACTTTTTCATTGCTCGTGAGTGTAACTATATTAGATTCATGGCTTCGCTGCAAGTGGAAGCTCAGGCTGCCATTGGTCAATGACGAGGTTGGCTGGCGAGACAAGCACGTACTCCGCAGGTTCAATATTTTAGTAGCGACACAACCGCAAACAGAACCCCTTTGTTGGACGATAACCGAGTGTGAAGCGAGTTTCCGTGTCGCCCGCTCTTCTAGTCACACATTTGAACGGAACCAGCAACGCGCGGTGGAAGAGTCCCATGCTATTCTCTGGATTAGATTGACACTATTTATAGTACAGAGTACAAATGTGCTGCGAAAAGTGGGTGGCTCGCTCTGTGAGCCACATCTGACTATCCCTTCGGGAATTACAGTCGTTAGTGCATATGTATATGTATGTATTTATAGTATTTATTAACCTTAATATTGACAACGCAATAATTAATATTACCCGTGATTATTTATGTAATAATTTACTTCAAGGTGGAGATACCCGTTTTTTACGTTGTCTAAAAAGTGTCAATAATTTTCTTTACATCTGTTTGATAATTCAAATCACGATTATGAAAATTATGATGAATAAAGTAGATACATAATGCTGATGCAAGAAATGTTACTAGTTTACTAGTCGGCCGTATTTAAATACTGATGGGAGATTACTTTAAAGAATCTATTAGGGTTAACCAGGCGAGCCTAGGCTTAGATCATACTTGGGGCAAAAACATAATTGCGTTATCCGGAGATCATATTCATTAAGACGGCGTAATTGAATTCTATCATATCTGCCTTGTATAAATTATTTAATGTTATAAAATTATATGTAACAGATATTGAGGTTTCTGGGTTTCGTCGACTATGCGATTGATGTCATCCAGATATGACTCTACATAATTAGGTAGTGTAGCTTATAATTAAATGAAAGAATTTTTTTTATATATCCATTCATTTTGTATCAAACAACATCCATTGCAGTTTAAACTGATGATTTCGAAGGAACGGGTCCTTCGCGCGTTCCCAGTTTAAAGTACCAGGTTGCGAACCTTGCCGAGATTTTATACCTATCGTAAAAGTTACGACTGCCCCGAGATAACCAATCCCAGATCGAGAGACCACATCATGATCGCTTACAACATCGTTAACATTGCACGTAGTAAACCACCCGATTCGACTCTGCCACAGATAAGTACAATCTCGTTTCACCATCGCTAATGTAATTAATAAGTTTATTTGCGTTCAGTATCGAGCGCTAAACAGGTGCGTAGATAGCCAACAGTTTATGTTCCACGGAACTGTTAAGTTCCCCGCAGTAATATTCCAGTTTTATGGCTGTGAGATAACTTGTGTCTGTGATAGTGCGAGTGTCGTTAACAGTGGTGCAATTACTGCACGATGTCGGGGGCGCTGTAACGTGTGTCCCCGCGCAGATAGGAATGTTATTACAACTTTTATCATGTGTCTCTGGGACACCGCTCGTGTATGTCACGGACTGCTATCGAGGAAACGTGATTAAAATATGGCAGGTCGTTCTGCTTACTGTCTGTTTCTGCAACATTCAGTAAGAAATCAGCTTGCTACTTATAAATATCATCACTTCTTTAACCAGAGTAATACGAACACAATTTATACCAAATATAATAAAAGAAATATTTAACTAGTTCTTATTTTAATTAGATTCTGAATACGTAATTAATGGCATTACGAGTACACATTTCAATTTATTTATGTATACTCAAACTACGTAATTAATTAAATCAACAGCAGCTTTCAACACTTCTATATCGAGATGCTTTTCAGTGATAAGGTGATCCTGTGTGCTATTTCTATCTCAGAACCATAAATAATTGATATTTTAATGTCACAAATGATCTGTATGTAACTAAGCATATTTTTCACATCGCAATAACTTTAGCGACAAAAAATGATTATGCGACTCTGAGTCTAACTGCTTAGAATTTACGCCACGGTTTAGTTTGATCGTAGAAGTCAAATACGATGTATCAGTACTGAGGAGCTATCAGCAACGTGTTTTTCGAGCGAGCGCCGCGCCTAGCCCATAAGTTATCGTGTGTAATAAAATTAAATGTAACACATTTCTCTTTTTCATGTAATCTTCATAATTTATACACATTTTTAGTTTGCGAGCTGTATCGGCGCCCGGGGGTAGGCGGGGAGCGAGTCGCTCTGTCGGTTCGTAAGCAACTTGTATCTCTGTGTATTGGTTCTGTTTTCGGAATATCATTACACGGGTATAAATTTTCATTGGACACCGGCTACATGAGTTATGCATGTTTGCGTTGCGTATTGATAACTTGTTTGATTAAAATAGTAAAGTAATTCATCGGCTTGCTTTACTCTTATTGGGATTCAACTGGTATGAGAAGTTTAGATACAGTAATTAATCTGATGACATAATTTGTCAGCCCTTTGCCCTGTTTGATAATAAATCTTCGATATCAACAAACAATAGATCAATATTACGTAATACAAAACATTAAATTTAATTAATGATTTAGCTAGAGTATTCTCGTGGTGCTCGTGATTTACTTTCCATTAATCTTGTCCTGAGATTTGCTACCTAAAGTTCTCATGAGTCAGATGATGGCCACCTGCAGTTTCAAGATATTGACGTAAAATAATACCTATCCACAGTGTACCTACTTATATAATAATCCAGTCCACATTAATTATATTATTGGTAGTAATAAAAGAGTACTATTATAAATGTATAGGTAGCCTAAAGCTAAATACTACGGATAATACGCAAATTTATATGTAATAAAGTACTGTAAGTACAGCTAGATAACGTTCTCCCTATTCTTTCTCTCTCTCTACAGCCTTACATATTGTTTTCTGTATGCATCATAAATTTTTGTCCTTTATGTAGGTACATTACAGGTGCAATGGCATCAATAACTTCACAAAATTTCCCCATGCACAATTAAATTAGAAATCGTTCGCAAGGTCAATAAAGCATACCTCGCCATCAGCCGCCGCCATAACTTCTCCCCGAGCGATTGAACCGCAAATCGTTTCCCAAGTCCTATACACGTCGTATCCATCACTGGCTTATGGCTGCTGAGTGTCTTATTCGTAATTTATGTTGGTATCGGCCTTGTTCCTGCCCGGCCGGGGTAGCGGCTCCCGCGGCGTGGCTGGTCAGGTGGACTGCGCTGATCGCAATAAATACCCGCTTATCGCCAATCGTTGGGGGATGATGGCCCAAGTCGATGCGTTTTTGTTTTCGATTGGGAGTTGAATTAGGGAGGTTTTGATTGGATGGTGAATATCAGTCGAATATAGCTACTCTACAACCAGTTTTTTTTAATGTTTGGACCACGATGGTCCTTTGAGGGCTAGGTCACACGTGCTGGTGTGTTACCAGACTGGGCTACTACTGTGAAGAGTAATGTAAATAAAAATTAAGCAAAGAAACACACTGTAGTACTAAATACTACTAAAGATTCAACTGAATATGAAATAACACAATAAATTAATACTACTGGTGGAACTTATTCATTGCTCCTTCACATTTTCAAGAAACGTTCGATAAAGGCCAGACCCGTGGTTCGTGTAGCGCTCCGATTTATTCATGCGGCCGGCCGATGCTTAACCCCTCGCGCATTCATCATCGCAACCCATAGCTCAGTCAATTAAATTAAACCGGACCACGCCGGTGATAGCGGCTCAGCACCAGATAACAGATATTCCCAACAGTTTAGTTATTTATGACCGTGTAATTTGTATTTGTATGATTGTTTCGATTTATTGTTGATTTATCAACAAATTGATGATCGTTTGATGTTCCCGCTGTGGATAAGATAGCTGCGGGTTTTGTGGCCGGAACCAGTTAAGAGTGATTGGAAATTAGGTATCTCTACTGCAGCTATAATTTTGTGTTCCTTTTAGCCACTAATTGATGTAAATTTATAAGTTCAATGCATGAAATGCATTATTAACCTTGAATGAAATCATTCTGGTTATGTGTCCCTACTGCTCACTGTTAATTATGTAAGGATGTTATGCAAATTTCTTAAGTGACACACAATTCAACACTTGACTCAGTCATAATAAATAGGTAACATAAGGTATTGTAGGTTTCGACTTCGATTTCTATAGGAAATAAGTATTACTCATCGTCATTAAGAATATGATATTACGACTTTTATGATTACCATGATAAATTTCTTGCGGTTTTCCCCAAAATACACAACTCCAGAATTTGATCTAACAGCCTGGTAGGTACTATCAATATTTTAATATATACCTACTTTTAAAGAAACCACTAACTACTATATAAATATCTAAAATATGTATTTTATCATTTTAACACCTGCTGCGTAGCTTAATATTCCTATTCGTGTTTTATTGAATGATTACTTCATGACCATAATATTTGCATTTGAAATGCATTACCCAAGATATATTGTGCACTCGATATGATTGTTCGCGCCATACAGTAATAGATACTAATCCCGAGGTGCACACTGTAGTTGATTGATTAGAGGCTCGCTGAGCATGATGTCACTCTCGAAGAGCCTAACGACATTAGTCATAAATCAGTATTCACTAATCCTGACAATTTAGTGGAAAATATTAAACTCTTTGGGAGCCGTAGGTTTATCATCAGCCAACATGTTTGCTTCTCTTTTTTCTAGCTAACACAAATGTATTTAGGTATATTTTTACCATCATGCATGCCATTTGTGTTCCTTACGCATTTTTATTTATAATCTTATATTCCCCATTTCAAAATTTTCATATACTTATATGACAGGGTTTACGGTCTATGTAGACAAACCAATATAAACTATTGTGCTACAAATCCGGATATCCCTCCACCACCACTAGCAAGGCCCCGGTTTTAACACGCTAAATGTTTTATAAATTCATCACAGCATTATCCTTTCGACACGGTAGCACTAATTGGATAAAACGCCCGAACGGAACAAAAAGTTGAAGAAACAAACACTTTAATAATACGAAGGGTTATAATGTAAAAGGGAAATGCATTTGAGATGTGAATTGGCCGCGCCGTGTGATTAGGAGGCGTGTGTTTGTGACAGCTGAGCCGTCCTGAGGGCACGTTCGGGTATAAACTGTTGCGTGTAGATGTACCTACTTCCTTGTTCATATGTTATCCTGGTACTTACTGTTGTCTAGTTTTTCAAAATGATATTCAATTTGGTATTATTCTTTTTGGTGAACAAAATGTAGGTTTACCTACATTCAAAATTATAATTACACAGTTTTTGGACATAGATAAAAATATTTATAGCTTTTGAAAACTTGGCATTCTACTAATGTTTAATTGCACACAACCAATATTCAAATAAGCTATAACGAAATTATGTCATCGTGTGCATAGTATCTACGGGTCTACCTGATATTATTAAAATAAAATAACTTTTAACACCACAGCCTTTGCCGAAACAAAATTTAAATATCATGACAGTTGATGGAGTGACACGTTCAAAGCTTACATGGCGCGTGAAATTAATTAATTTATATTTTATACCTACCTACTAAGTTCTTTTGTATTTTTCACAAAAATAACTTTTAATTAATTACTTGCTTCTTAAAATAAGACATGAATTTAAATTTACAAAAAATATTTAAAGATATAAATACAATATTTAGCCGAAACTATAAAGGTGGGTACTTACTGACCAACGTTACGTGGTGTAATGTAACATGTTACACAGCGAGCATTCGTGCAGTCAGTAGGTACGTAGTGTCACAGGGAAATTAGCGGGCAACGAGCTGATTTTAGAACCAACCGTTGCGTAACATGCTCGCTGGGAATGTTACATTACAGGCCGTAACGTTGGTCAGTGTCCACCTTAAGATATCAGAGCCAAGTGTAGTTTTGAGCGTCCTTCACTCACGGTGATTGATAGTTGACGTCCACGCGTCGTCTCACGATGGTATTTAACAAACAGTCGCTATGAACTCGGAACAGAGCCAGGGGGGCTACTGCGACTTTTCAAGAACCAGTGTTTCTCTTTGAATTTCGACTTCATAATTCTACTTAGACGTTAGATGTTTTCGTAGGCCTTGCCTCATGTTTTCTACTTAAATGGCATTCCGTTAACTGTACTTTAATTATAAAATAAATTTAATTAAAATATGACTTTTTAAGAAACATAGATTAAGTTCTGTGAAGTCCATATTCAGAGGGGCAGCAATTCCGACCCGCAAAAAACCACTGTTCCACAGGTATGTAAGTATCAATAAAATATTCTAGGGATAATCATAGTAGTAAATAAGTATTTTCCAGACTCGCATCACAATCTCACAATACTCCGCATTTCTTATATTATCTGAAACCGGAGTAGTCCCCCGCCGTGTGATGGATGCAGTAATGATATAAAGTAAACACGAAGAGGTTTTGACGCCTCCAGTCGCCGGAAGCTACACTTTGTTCATATCGATTATTCAAGATTTGTTGAAGTGAAAGCCTGAAATTAGTTTCAAGATTTTGAGTTATTTGGTCCATTGTTTACGAGTTGCGGTGGTTGAGCTATTAAATTAACTAAATTAAATTAACTATGATGAAATCACAGTTCATGAAATATATTACATAAAGTATAAATAATATTACTGTCGTAAAATTCATTTATTAAAGAAATGATAACAAACAGAAATGCACACTTAGAATCATCTGTCACATTCTCCATACAAAAGACATCAACGCGCGCACTAAGTGCGTAAGTACTTTTAGTCAAAAGTAAGCTTTTAGTACAAAACATATAAAGTCAAAGTCAAAGTCAAAAATTTTTATTCATCGTACAAATATAAAATTTTCTGATGAACGTCAATTTTTACAAATGCGGGATTTTTACAAATTTATAAATGCGGGATCATCGGGTCGGGTGTACATGAAATAATAAATTCATAATATGTGTGTGTCTAAGTATTTGTGGTAAGATTGCACGTTATGTAAAATGTATTAATTTAATACTTATACTAAATAATAACTACACTCACGGGCAATGAAGTTTTCAGTGAGAAAAGCACCAAGTTACTTACGTCGGCGTCTGCAATATTGAAGTACATTTAAAAGCTCGCCAGAATACTACCAACTATAAACGTAAAGATTTTGTTCAAATTTCCTTTTTTTTTAATAAGGCCATTAATTTGTTGTCATTTTGTAAGTGGAACTGTTTCTTTGGACGTGAGTGTATTTACAGTGGTTGAACATGTCCAACAGTTTAGTCTTTACATCGTAACAGTGACATACAAATATTACATTATAGCACATTTAATTAAATCTCGTCACCCTCTAAACGTAAGCGTCCATCTATCGGTATCGTACGTATCGTACCAAACGGATTTTCATAAATGTATGGAGAAACGGTGTCACATTCCGATAAAGTGGACGCACTTGTGTGAATTTCTAAACAAAGAACACTGAATACGATGTGTCCATTACATACGATGCTGAAAGGTGTACGCTTACCTTAAACTTTCATCGCACCCTTTCCTTCTTTTTTCTCCCGGCACGTAAAGGCCAAAGGGCAGTTCTTCTTTTTAACCTACATAACTTAGTCTCCATCAGTTGTGAAGAAAAAATCATGAGTTTTACAAATATTTATTTATTTATTTATATTTCAGCGTGCATTGTACTAAAAACACAACGGCTATGCATGTTTACAAAAATAGAAATTTATATTTTTGTATTTAAAATTACGTTACAGAGTGGTAAATCCGCGTGACAGAGGTGTATTTCATACGAATCTTGGCTGTCTCCCGCCACTTCATCCTGCGCATATTCGATAATGTTACAAAAAATATATATGACGACATAAAATATAAAAATTTATTTAAACTCCAGAAGATATTACCTATTTAGTAAAACAAAATATATATTTTTAAATGATTTCTGAAATATTTAAAAAAATTGTTGAAAATTTGTCTCTTACTACCTTATGTTTTAGTAGTTACATTCTGTCACGTAGGTTGCCATTTAAAATATTTGTTTGAGCCACTCGTCCTTATTGCCATCGATCAGAGTTTAAGGTCTCCTTTTCCCCTTGGTAAGATTTCCCCTTTGAGATCCAGACACCGCGTATCGGCCACCCGCAAAGCGTGACAGGAGGTGCGTGTGTTTATTCGGCGACAGCTTCGTCACGTAGGTAATTGATAAAATAAAATACAATTAAATTATTATTTTGTTATTTACTCATTGGTAATAACAAATACTTTGCAATCAACATGTGAATATTACACTTTATGTTACTGTTTAAATGCTAATCGACTTTGCAACACATTTTACCCCTCTGTCACACGACAAATCTGTCACATTCTTACGAAACACTCCAACCTGAGGAAATTCATCAAAGAAAAATTTAAGAGAAACTACACGTTTTGGTTAAAGTAAGAAGCGAAAGGAACGTCCAATACACTTGCGCTGCATTAATAAAAAGTTTCGTTAGTGAAAAAGGTAATTTCGTGCTATTGTTCTCAAGAACAGACGATGAATGTGGTAGACTGTTTAATATGGTGGAGAATGATTTATCGGATGTTTGATGATAACATTAAAGTCCTTCCAGCTTCTAAGGTAATTAAAAAAGGAAAGAGTATTTTTTTCAAGTTCTAAGAGCCACTGCAATATTTTCGAAATATGGCTGATTAAAACTTTAACAAATTACGTAATTTTTCATTATGTTACTTAAATTTTAGGTTGCCGAAAATATTATTTGTGCAAATAAACATTATTTTATGTACTTGGAACAAATTTGTCCTTTAAGTTCCTGAAATACGGATATTTCACTCTCCAGAGGTTCTCAAGTGTGATTTCATTAGTTATACTAATAATAAAGATATCTCCAGTAAATTTTTTGACAAACTTGAAACCATAACGATTTATATGTAAGTTACTAAATTATTATTTTTAAATAAAACTGTTTTATTCCAAAACGCTGCCGCATATTTAATAGAATAACAACTATGTCACATCGTTTACCACTCTGTAACGATTGGTGTCTCCTGGTAGTCAACTTATTTTTGGTCGTTTATATGTTATGTTATAAATAGTGCAACTGCGGAAAAATCATATTAAATTTAGTCATTGATGTTAACGTCTATGCTGTTAATTTTTGACTGTAATTAGTAGCGAAAAAATATTTATAGCAAAAACAAGCTTCATTTTAGCTGAAATTGTGACAGAGTGGTAATAACTACTTAATAAATATTTTGTTATTACTAAAAATCCATTCCTTCATATGTTTTCTAAAATGGTATTTTGTTTATTAACGTATCAAAAAAGTTTCATTTTTATCGACTAAGACTATTTTGTTAAAATAAAATAAAAGATTCTGTGACGAAGGTGTAATTTTCTTTGCCTTATCCACGTATCATGTTCTGAAAATCTTGAAAAAATACTTAAACTTCGCGGCCAACCACCTTTTTCGATAGAATAGAAATGTGGCTATCATAAAAATTATAAGAGTTCACCAAAAAGCTAAAGTTATTTTTTTCAAAATCGGGATAATTTTTTATCCATTATGTAGGTTAAAAAGAAGAACTGCCCCAAAACAAAAGCCACCACGGCCGGCCGGCGCCGCGCATTGTTCTCGACCATTCGTCGCACTTCACGCTATTCACATTCAAATTAACTGTCTGTGTACTAAATTAATTTGTCTTTTGTCTCTGCTCGCACCACGGGCGGCGCGCGCTGCTTTGGTACAGACAGCAAAAGAGATATGTGTGCCACTACAGCGAGGACAGGCTGATTTTAAGATCCATGGCTGGAAGATAGATCAAATAATAGTTTATTGATATATGGAAACAATCTCAATAAGTTCAGTATTGCTCATATCACGTATCACCCGTTAGCGCATCATAAAATTAAAGTGTTTGCTCTAGAGTGGCCCATGAAGCTCTTTTGCTAACTGTACGTACCGGATGTAAACAGTACTTTATGGCTACAGTGTAGGAAACTTCTTGGGTATGGCTGGTAAATAAGTACTCAGTAGAACCGTCAACTGTGGGCTCAACACCAATAACAGTCCCCAGTCCAAGATAGTAAAGGTCTACGCGAGACCATTGGAAATCATTAGCAGACATCGTCACTTCATAATAAAGATTTGTTTTACGTTTATAACATTATCCGTTACATAATTTTCTCATAGTTTTAGTGTATTTTTATTTCTAATCAAATATTAAAATACGTTTCCAGAGTGATTAAAACCTGGCCACAGTACAACTTTAATCTTCTATTCACTCCTCAAGTAATCCCACCGGTCACTCGTCTCGATGTCAGAGATTGAGAGGCCAAGTTCATTCCGAAGAAAAAAACAAGTGACGACCACACGATACCGTGACCGACGCCCGCCCCGCCCCTTTAATAGCACACATTTAGTTCCCCGTAATTAAAAACTCAAACTTCGACAACTTACAAATAACGCTGGCCATAAAGAAACAACGAAAAGAATTAATGAATCACCGGACATAAAATAATCAAAGGAGATCGATTATAAAAATCACGACGTACTCGATTCCTGGAATCGATACTATGAATGTGCGGGATCAGTGAGTCAGTCACACTCTGACAAGTCATTCTGTCGAGATACAATTCTATTCATATCAATGTTGATGAGCAAGGAGATTAATTGATGTGCATAAATCATATGCTAAGGACGATGCTCACGATGCTACGCTTAATGATGACCACTTGAAAAACCTGAAAAGATGATCTCATATCATTTAGTATCGATTTAAACTATGTAAACTCTACATTTGAACTGGATAAACATTGCATGTTATTGAGACAAGCTACAACAATTATTAATACGTTATTAACTCGGAAATATACAACTTTACTGTACGTAACCATTAAAAATAATTAAATACATTCGTAGAGCAAAGCTCACATATGCTCGGTGGGGAAGTCGAAACTTAATTAATATTCGGTGACTGGACAAAATGTGTGATTGGCCTCTAATCATCGGAATTCCAGGTATTTCAGCGCTAATTTGAGTCGATTGTTCACGTTCAGTTCTTCATAATTTTATTATTGAGCATAGTCGTACAGTCATGGGCTTCATGGCTATAAAGACTTTTGTACCTTGTCAAAGTTTAAATTCAGAAACTGACAGTAACTTAATTGGTAGTTACAAATCACTTAACTGTACCTTAACACCTATATTTATTTATTTATTTATTTATTAATGAAGCATGGAAAACCAACAGCATGGAATTATAGAACTAGGAATAGTTAAATTAATAGTAACAAACATGCCAGTTAAAGGTTTTCACATATAGAAACCTTATACTTTACTTAAAATTTACGATTAGCATCACAGTGAGCTAACAAATTTATTAATAATGTGGTCCTTAATTGAGTTATAACTACTATAAAATAGATCAACACCGGTATTGCTACATAGACGGTTGTATGTTTCGGCAGCTCTAATCACAAAAGTGTTATGTCTATAATTGCTATTTGAGCGAGGGATGGAAAGGAGGGGCCGAGAGCGGGTCCTCCTGGTTGGAATCCGCAAGCCGAGTTTGTTAAGTAAGTCTGGGCAGTCGACTTGGCCACGAAAGGTTTTCACCAGAAAAATTACATCATTTATGTCTCTACGTAATTTGAGAGGTAGAAGATGCAATTTGACACATCTTTTGTTGTAGTCCATACTTGGGAGTTTGAATTTGAAACCTAAGTATCTTACAATTTTTTTTTGGATACGTTCAAGCCTCTCAATGTATAAATCGTACTGCGGATTCCAAATTTGTGACGCATATTCAAGGTGGCTTCGGACGTAGGCACAATACAGTATTTTAATAGTTTTCATATTTCTAAAGGGCTTAGAAGATCGCATTATGAAGCCAAGGGATCGTGAAGCTTTATTGAGAATGCTATCTATGTGGAGATCAAATATTAATTTTTGGTCATGAATTACACCCAAATCCTTAGTAGCAGTAAGTTTAGATATTATCCTATCCTGTAGTGTGTAAGAACTTGGGAACACATTAACTCTCCGTGTATATGTTAATAGGAAGCATTTTTCAACATTAATATCGAGCTTATTCATAACACAGTAAGCGTCAAACCTACGTAGATCCTCTTGGAGAAGCCTCTCGTCGTCCGCGTTATTCACAACTCCAAAAACCTTCATATCATCAGCAAATAGTAGGTGATTGGAATGGTGAAAACACGTACCAATATCGTTGATGAAAATAATGAACAGGAGTGGCCCTAAAAGGGATCCCTGCGGTACTCCAGATGGGATGCTCATCCAAGAAGATGTGAATCCATTCAGTACAACGGCCTGAGACCTCGCAGTGACGTATGACTTGAAAAACGATAACAAGCAGCCCCGAACACCTATGTCCTGTAGCTTGCATATAAGCAGTGAGTGGTCAATGCGGTCGAAGGCCTTGCTATAGTCCGTATATATAACATCAACCTGGTTACGAGTATCCATCTTCTCCGTAAGGTAGTCGTTGAACAGACAAAGGTTGGACACTGTGGAGCGGCCTTTCAGGAAGCCGTGCTGGGATGGGCTAAATGAGTATTTAAGGCTAGGGTATAGCTGATCGTGGATGAGACGCTCAAGGACTTTAGCTAAGAGGCAGAGTTTGGAGATAGGCCTGTAATTTTCAACCTTATTTTTAGTGTTCTTTTTGTGAATAGGAGAGATAAATGCACGTTTCCAAATAAGTGGCATTACACCCTCTGTTAAAATTTTGCGAAAGAGTAATGTGACAGGCAGAGATAATTCAGAAGCACAAGATACAAGTAAAATAGCGGGCAATTCATCAGGACCTGCAGATTTGCATAGGTCCAGAGAGCGTAGAAGTTGTTCAACTGCATGGGAAGAAATGTCGATGCATGAGATGTCACCGATAATAGGCTTGTCTGCGTTGTCCGCGATTGGGCAATCGTTAATACTAGTGTTACAACTCAGGAAAGTTGAGTGGAAGAACGAGGCAAAAAGTTCGCTAATACCATGGCCAGAGTCACTAAACTTATCACCATATGTCATAGTAGAAGGGTATGTGCAATTGGATCTTATGCTTTTGACATATGACCAAAATGCCTTTGGGTTATTGTTAACTGACTCCTCTATTTTTGATATGTATCTGGAATAACATATTCTCTCAGTTTCGATAGCTCTGGCGCGAACTGTTTTAAATGACTGAAGGTCAGATATGTTACCGTAAACTTTATATTTCCTATGGTACTTTAGTTTTTCTTTTAAAATTTTGATTAGTGCAGGACTATACCACGGTGGGTACCTATCGAGTGAAGGATTACGGGTTGGTACATATTGGTCGCGAAATGAATAAATTTTCTGATAGAATATCTCAAGAGCAGTCTCAGCGTCCACCTTCAGAAACTCACTCTCCCAGTTTACACTACCAATGCATTGTCTTATCTGCGGGAAGTCGGCACGAGAGTAGGCGAAAACTTTACGAGCTTTAGTAGGTAGAAACTAGAAACGGACCAACTTCGATGGGGTAATTAACTAGGAGCGCTCGGTGGTACGGATCCTCGGGCACCAGTGGGTCAGAGCACTCCAGAACCACTGTGTGATCCTGAGAAAATATTAAATCTAGGATACGCCCAAAGTTGTTAGTTATGCTGTTATACTGACGAAGGTTATTGAAGTTCATTGAATCAATGAGAGTAAGTGCATTATCCCCGCACAAATCAGTTGCACGTAGCCCATCGCTATCAGGAACCCACGTGATTGAGCTCATATTAAAATCACCCAATAGGAGAAACTTGTCTCGGGTAAATGTGTTCATTAACAACGTTAGTTCATCGGTGAAATTAGATAATTGAGTGGAAAAGCTGTTACCATGATTCTGATTGCAAAGATATAAAATACAAATATGGAGTTTGCAATGAGGAAAAGATACGGTTACCCAGAGATCCTCGGCAGAGGACCGCCAGGACAAGTTGGAGCTAGCGTGGAGTTCGCGTTTGACAGCTATCAACACTCCGCCACCGAGTGACTGGCCTGTGGCTGCGTAGTCACGGTCCCTGCGCCACACTAAATACCTACTGTCGAATAATTCAGCATCATTAATACTGTCTAAAAGCCATGTTTCTGATATTGTAATTACATCGTAATTATTAAGCAGTACATTACGTAAGAATATATTAGTCTTCGTCCGAAGCCCCCTAGCATTTTGGTGATATATATTAAGATATTTAGTCATTTAAGTGTAAGAGTACGTAGACTAATTAACAGCGTAACGTATGTTATTAACTTATTACTATGAAACCCATCCAAGCTTAAATACACGTCCCATTCATACAGTGATAGCAATTTAGAAGCAACATAAATCATAGAAAAATAAAAATAATAACGATGATAATTAGTTAGCGACAGAAATGAATATGCTAGGTCACATAACTTAGTATGTAAGTTAAGTTTATATATGATTTTCACAAAATCCAGCAATAACAGTCCGCCAATAACGTTCAATACATTACTCAGCAATAGCGACAACAAAAAAATCCAACAGAAACAATGGTATGCGAACATATTAACGGCAAATATAAAATAACAAGATGTTCCATTTTTATCTAGTTTTGTGCGTTGAATAATTAAAAGCATAACATACCTAGTATAAAACTTATCTATGTTTAAATACAAGTACCATTCGTAATAACAATTCCTTAGAAGCAATAAAATGCAACATAAAAAACAGTGAGACAATAAAATATAATTAGCATAGTGCTTAGGTGAACCTGGATTGATCCACATATTAGCGTAGTTAGGACTTAGACAAGTAAATTCATCAATAAACCATCCCATCGTCAACTGGAGCGACATCAGAAGTTGGCGGGTAATATTATAATATTCTAAATAATACAAATACATTTTAAACTCAAGTTTGAGCTTTATTACAAGAGCGCAGCGGGTCAATTTAGCGAGAAGCGTATGCAGTAAACAGGTAACAGTCAGTAGCAAGTAAAATAATAACTCGAATAGGCGAATAGATAAGGTCACAGTGGTTTTCAAGTGAGAATAATGAGGGGCCAAGGAATAGCATTTCGTTATGGATTTGCAGAAACATTTATGAGTGAATTTTATGTAGATCCTGTTCATTGCGGATTTTGATGACATTGGATGTAGAATTTTTACGTACCAGAATTTTAGAGTGCTTGACCCAAACATGTTCGAATCCAAACTCTTTCGCTGCAACTTTAGCCTTGGACAATAATTGCTTGTTTTGGACAGTAAGATGATCATTAACAAAAATTTTATTAGATCCTTGTAAATTAATATCAGCCGCAGTAAGGTGGTTGGCAGCACGAGCCGCGGCCACAAAGTCCTCCTTGACGTACCGGTTACTGAAGGCCACGATGATCGGCTTCGACCGCTCCGCGTCGCGGGAGGGCACTCGGGCCACGTAGTTGATGCTGGATTTAACAACCGTGTAGCCAATTTTGATGCCAATGGCAGATATTATTTCAAATAGGTTTTCCCCATATTTTTGAGGAACCCCCTTTATTTCGGCATTGTTACTCCGTAACCACTGTTCTTTGTCATCTACATTTCGCTGAAGTCTAGATAATTGCTCCTTCAAATCATCGATACTCTCTTGTCTTTTCTCTACGTTAGTTAGACGATCATCAATTTTTTTGAACTGGGTTGACGTATCCGACGATGCCTTCTTCAGCTCCTTCACATCTGTTTTAATTCATCGAATGTCATCAACCAGGGATACAAGGGGAGACAGCTTAGCGTTGAGTTTATGAAACTCTTCCATGACGTTCTCCAGACTCAGCCCCTTGGCAGAAGCGCGAGCAGTAGACGCCGCGGGTGCTGCAGATGGTCCGGCCGCGTCATTCTTGCACGTGATGCAGACCCATGTAGCCTTGTTGCGTTCGCTCAGTTTGGAGTAGCTTTTCTCAGTCACTCCGCTGCATTGGTAGTGGTAGTCCATCATGCACTTACTGCACAGGGCACCAAACGTAACATCTTCACTGCATTTACCGCACGAAACCATAGTTGCAGAAGGGTTGGGAACCACTGCTTCGACACTCGAGTATATTGTAGAACAAGAAACGCGTGAGCTCACCGTGAGTGCGATGCGCAGTCTGATCATATATAACATTTGTAATTAATAATAGTCCGTTCCAATCAACAATCAAAATTCCTGAATGTATGCAATGGTTTTCCATCAACAATACATTTTTATACAAACAAAACACCTCTTCTCTTCGCAATACACACTCCCCCACCTCATTCATTAAAGACAAATTCTTGCAGGACCAGCCTCTCATTGATCACTGGTCGACAGCGGGGAGCTACCTGATGTGTATCGGTGGCAGAGCCGATGTGCCGATTTGCGGGTAATTAAATTTGGACTCGGCGCCGGCGGCGGGGACGGACGATACCATCGGTGAAACGGTGTTGCCAGTTTTCATGAGCAATAAAAGTGGTTGTAGGAAAATTAAGGCATGTTGTTTTCTGTGTTTTCAGCGATAAACAGGGTTAAAATGTTTAGTACCTATCTATAATGATAGATATTTTAAGGTTTGCTTTTTTACTAGGCAAATTATTTCCATCATGTGAAAAACTACGTAATTAAGACGCAGTCTGAATAATTTATTTAATATAGCTATTCATTATTTTCTTTTGTTTTGAAAAAGTTTGGACTAAGAAGACAAAAAGATCTTAATTAATTTTGTTAATAAAGTGTTTTAAAAAAAACATAACTTGAAACGCTTACAACATAAGATGCACAAATGTTAATTTCTTAAGTCGGTGAATTGACATCTCCGAGCAGATAGCATCGGCGCGTATAATTGCGAGTGCACAAGTGATTGCCGATTTATCGCTTGATGAGTTTATATTCGGTGAACAATTTAGTGGCGAAAGGGTCTTGTGTCGAATGCCGATCCATCACTGTACCGCTCTTTGGATATTGCTGCCACTTGTCGCGAAACATTTAATTTAATATTTTCATATCATAGGTATAAGGTGATGTATTAAATTTCATAATTATAACTATGTATTCAACTGGTATTATCAAAAACCCTTAAAATACGAATACATTAGGGAGATAAGTAAAAACCTAACTTACCTACCTTAACACAACATACGTACAGAAAAGCGAAGCGTCATAATCAAGGACATTTCTCAGAAGAAGGTCCTTCTTATTTCGGTTACCTGCTCCAGCCAGCACTTGAAACCTGTCCCGATCAATCCACACTCTTGTTGCTCGTGTTATATAAAAACGCCTTTTAAAATACCAAACGAGTGAACACGATGACACTTGTCATTCCGGTGCTCAATTCTTTATATTTGTCTTTGAAATGTGATGACAGTTATACAAATTAGGAATACAAATCTGTGCGTCGTTAATAACGTAGTATCTTCCTCGGTGATGGATGTGGCACTGTTGAGTCGGGAAGGGTTTCGTGACATATTTCATTAGCTGTATGTTACTTAAATAAAAACAAGTTTGAGTTAAGTAACATTGTCAGCAAATGTGAATAAATCATCGCAGTTAACGAGTACTACTTTTGTCATAGTATATTTATGCCGGCACGAGAGGAATTTTATCTTGCAAATTACAGTGTATCATTAGTCTTAAATTGGAAACAAGATAACCAAGTAAGAACTAAGGTACTCTATGGATGTCTAATTTTATTATGGTATGCCATCGTTGAATGTGTCTAATAAAATACCTTATTACGTCACGCCAAAGCCAGGAAAAACAGAACAGTCTTGTATGGATAATCCTTAATTAATACAACTCGGCTCGCACTATGAAAGCCATGTCATCGAACATCATTTTCAACTTGAAATGCTAACGAAGCTGTGTTCTGTCAAGACAAATCTATTTGTTACTGGAATGGGCCATTTCCGGACGGAATGCTTTCAATTACAAGAATAATTACCGAAGAAATCTTACTCAATCAATTTCCGTTAGCTGCAATTTGTATGATTGAACAGTACAAGCCTAATCTGACATTCCAATTTCGAATTTTCTTGGGTTCTTTTTTTAAAGCGAGGTTAGAAGGTTAAGGGTGGTTGTACACGTGGCAACAAAAGCCGGCAACATAATTTCGAGATAAGTAGTGAATCGTAAAATTGTTGCACATAGTGAGTACGAGCCGGAGCGGACGAGCGCTATTGTTGCTTCAATTTACCGCCACTCTACGTCTGCGCAAGTTCTCAAGGCACTTCCTAAATAAATATGTGTTCTAAATATCATATTTATTAATATTTTATGCAGTATAAAATACATTTATTAATTAGTATTTATTATACTTACAGGAAAATTTACTGAACAGATTTCAAAAATAATTTCACCATTATAATGATTATAATGATACATTATGCCCGAGTGCTATTACTTATTATATCTTTGGTTTATTCATTCTTTTGGTTAATTTATTCTTTACACTCACGACATTAACGTTCCATAATATATGTCAATGGAACATTTTCATTGTTCGTGAGTGTATTTACATCAAATATAATTCTTTCGCAAGTTCTTTAAATCAGAATCATACAGAGGCATCTAATCATAATAATCAAGGCAATCCAGCAATATTATCAGGATAGCTTTGAACGTAAGCTCCCATGGGAAGAGCCCGCTTCAATCGCTGAAATATTTCGTGCAAGGCATGTCCAATTGCTAACGAGCCGACTGCGACGCCAAAATGAATAAGCACCATATGATATGTATGCGTAGCAGCCGCCACAGACTATATGTATACTGCCGACACAGAGTATATTTAATGCTTAATCTGTAAATGATTGCGGTGCGAAATGAATAGCCGTGGTAATGCGTCGTAATGATGAACAATTCAACTTGGCGATAGGATGTTAGATAAAATGGTGCTATATTTTCCTTTGAGTGGAACGCAGTAAAAGCTCAGTTAAATGGAAGGTGTAAAAGACGAAAATCAGTCCCATTTATTGAGTTGAATTGTTAGTGGTTTTAGATTTCACAGCGATATGCTATGTGACTTTAAAATGACAGGTGAAAGATGTTGTTGTAAGCAAAAGTAACTATTTAGGTTCTTATCATAGACTGACTGACCAACGGGTTACGGTTACGGGTACAGGTCATAAATGCATCAAATTTTCGATGATCTTACATCCAATACAAGTGTCAACACATCCACTTCCTGTTTCTTATGTTGATGTTCACTGCATAGCTGCAGACATAATGTTGCAATCCAGAAAATAATTTCTCAAAAATTCAATTTTAATTCACCTTGCAACTCCAATTGATTTATGTAGCAATTGTGATAAGTACTCACAAATGTGCGAGGGTTTCAGCGTAAATGTTCACTTTCGTTGTAAATCTCAGCTCGTGTCTGGGTTAGAATTAACTGCACTTATCCTGTATAATGGGGGATTATCTGTATGACGTCCTTCTTGTCCGATCAACCACGAGTTCTATAACGATTTTAAAATCGTACCTGCAAAAAACGTAATCGTATAAATGGACATGGATTGATAATTAATTAAATCATTTAATAATGATAATGGTACACTGCGTTAAAATTATAACAGCATTTTTTAAATCTATTTCAATTTTCTAGTTCCTGTGTTCTGGATGTAATTAGGGCTGAGTATAGTACGTCACAAAAAAGCAGTGATCGAAAGTTTTACACAGGCTATTGGCGTACATATATCGAATACCTAACATATACACAGCTAGGTAATTCTGATACCCGCAAACCGTTTGTAAGAAATTGACAACGACTGTGAGATGTCGAATAAACGCATTTGACTTTGACTTGCAATATTATAGCGTCAACAAATAAATCCAAGTAACATTTATTCCAAAAACTATTATTATTTAAAACAAGAAGCGTACTCATCAAGCGTACTCATCTCACCCGTCACAGCGAGAACAAGAAACACTTTATAGCGTAGTTTAGAACACGGAGAGGATAATTGGCTTTGGCTTAATGCCGACTAAACAAAGACAGTACTGAGATCCGATTCTACTAATACTAGACTAAGGTTCTTGTGTAAAACTAACGCATATCGTCAAATTATGAATACATAAAAGGTAGTAAGGTAACTGACTTATGAAGCTGACTGTACAATCAGTTACGTTTTTTACTTAACTATAAACTTAACTATAACTATATTTTTAAGTAAAAAACGTAACTTACGTTTGTATATTATCCACAACGCAGCACCTATACTAAAAAGATACCTAAATATTTCTGTTTAGTTTATAAGCAGCTCTGTTCGATTAACGAGACTCAACGACGAGCCTTCAATGATTTTTTTACTTAGCTAGTAGAATGGGGTCTCTCCATGATGCACGCGCTCGCCCGGTGCCCCCTGACAGCAGTGCCCGGGGGCACGCACCAGCCGACTCCAGCTCTGGGGGGTCACTCCCTAAGACGAAAAACTAAGTTTCGGACCACTGCTGCGCAAGCCACGACTCTATCTCGTCGTATTAAACGTGCCGATTGCACGACAGCTCTCGTTCGTTCGTTTTTCGTCAGTATAGAGTATCCCTGTGAACCTGAGTTCAGCGGGGTTGAACATTTCTGGAATTAAAGTTATGGAAATAGGTGAGGAATATGTAACCTAAGAACTTAGTTCTTGAATATGTAGACGGTGTTTTATAAACAAACAAATCCAGCGAAGCTCGCTCGCGTTTCTTCGTTTCAACATAAAGAGTTTTATCCTGAGGATTTCGAATTTTCAGATAGTATCCTATGTATTATTCCAGGAAGTCAGATTGCTATATATCCTCATTTATAAATATATATGGATTAAATATATATAAATATATAAGGATATATAAATATTACATCATCATCACAACCCATCACGTCCTTACTGCTGGAGCAATGGTCTCCTTCTAAAGAACAAGTGTTTTAGGTTTTAGGCCTAGTCCACCACGCTGGCCTATGAGGGCTGGTGAACTGCTATATACCTAAGCACAAATCTGAGTAAGTACTCATTATCCTATATTTCCTTAGTTTAGGGGAAGTGTAAAGGTAAAACCAACTGAAACTGATAAGGTACACTGTTATTTATAGTTCTCTTCAATTTGTTACCGGTAATCTCACATTCAATAAGATATTGTGGTAAGTTCTTACGTGATATTTTTTTTAAATAACATCAACTGTGGCTTGTTTTTGTGCACATTAGTTCAATATTTCATTATTTATAGTTTATATCCAATCAAAAGACAATTTTCAATTCATCAATCAGTTAGCAGACACTTCCCCATTGTATCTGAAAAGCACAAAAAATATGTTTATTATGAAAAATCAATAGTGAATAACAATAAGTTACAACATACGTCGACGGTGGAAGAAATCTTCATTTACGACGTTCGAAGCCGATCTCGGAGTTAAATAGTAAAATAATACAGCGTTCCCCAATAAACGTATATCACTAACAAAGAAGTGTAAAATTTCTCGAATGCCGCATTTATAGTCGAATCCTCAACTAAATACCAACTTAGCTACGGGAAAGCTTGGACATCGTTGATAGGTACGGACGTATACTAAAATACCCCTGATAATGATGTTTATTCTGTAGGCAGAAATTCTAAATTTAGAGCTGTCAAAACCTTAATTTCTTTGTTTAAAATTCGACTCTATGATTGTTTCCGTAAATGTCATTTAATGCTAGCAAATTTTTTAGTTTGACAGCGTTAAAATTAGAATTTCTGCCTTCAGAATCGTCATCATTGTGTTCTTATTACAGAGTCGATTAGGCCATCCATCGCACCTTCTAGTTATAACTAAGTAATAAGTGAGGTATAATTAATGGGTCGTTAGATTCTCTAGACAATACACTATTATAATCGTTTACATTATATTTTATATAGGTCAATAATTTATAGAGGATAATTCTTTAAAAGTACCGGCCAACAATTCTAATCAGCTCTAAATATCTCGCATAAAGCCAGACACAGTTCACAAGTTACTCGCAATGCCAATCTGTAGGTATACACTCTCTAACTCACTCACCTCAGGTTTTCGTCTCTTCATAATGATTCCTAAACGTTCCCGGCAGAACACGTGCATGTAATCGAATCTCCTACCAACAAAAGATGAGGTGGTAATTTGACATTGATTTAGCTGTACGCAGGCTTTCATCACATGGATTGTCTTACCCCGGCCGGGTCGACGATTTGTCTACGAGCCCTAATGCCCATTATAAACGTTTAATATATTGCGTGGTACATTAATAAATTTCAACTAAGTAACTAAGTATCGTGTTCGTGGGGTCAGTGTTGGTTTAAGGCAATATGGGCAGGCTTTTGTTTCGGTGTGAATGGCTGGAAGAGTGATGTGTCAAGTTTTAGAGGTGAGGACTCGCAGAGGTCGAGGCCTTTGTCTTTTATTGCCGGAAAGGATTTTCTACCCATTCAGCGTCTGTTAAGAAGTGATTGAAAGTAAAGGAATATATATTTTATGTTCATCTTCCTTCATATATACATATGTTATGAATGAAAGTTTGTACTGTTATGGAAGAATTCATTCAGACACAAATTCTTATACTACTACTTGTCGATGGAGAAGTCAAACTTTAGCCATCATCTAAACATCTTCAGTATAACATTTTCAGACTTTTTTATAAGTGTTATAGTTTTATTTAATTTAGTTTGGTAGGCATTTATTATAACTTTAAGGTTATATCTAGCAAAAAACAATATGCACACTTAAAAAATCATAATTACGTATCCCCGCTATACTACAGATTCAGATATACATTAAAATATAGAATAGAATAGCAGTACATACATCTACATTATACTTACATACAAACACACAGTCCAAATCATATGCCTCCTTTTCACCGTAGTAGGGTAAGCATAAACAATAATACTCTGCAGTGGTTGTCGCGTGCGCGTGCGCAGTAGCGGCGGTGACTTCATCGGCCGGCTAATGTTCTTTCCGACGGATTTCGCGTGGGCGACTCTACGACTTAGTGCTGGGCTTACACTGCGCCGGAATAAATATACCTACTTTTGTTTATTTAGTAAGGGAAGTTCAGGATTATGTCCATACAGTTAGTTGTGTTTATGAAATGTATGAAACTTAGATATTGTTACGGACACAAATAATACAATTAAGTAATCTGACTTGTTTTTTTTATTATATCGAATTACTGCAATACAATACTTAAGTTTAAACCTTTTCGTAAGTTATGATAAAATAACGTTTTTACGTTACATCAAGGGAATAAATTAAAAAAAATATATTACGAATATCGTTTACAAATATCAAACACATGAATTTACCAGTTCTATCTTCGTTTCTCATAATAACTATATTATTATTATCTAGAGGTGGAAACTTGTGCAACATAAGTTACCCTGTCATTGTTATCTACAAAATAAATTAGTAAAGTTTTCCTAATATATTATAAAAAAAACTGTAAAAAAGTATTACAAAAAGCTGGCGCAATATAACCCTAGCAAGAGTCAAAGTTATGAATGAAATAGCGTTTTGCAAGAGCGGATGTTGCGCGGTCGTTGCGGAGAATTAGGTTTAAAGCCGCAGCCTTATGAATGAACGATGCGACCTCGCCCTTAACTAGCACTGACCTGCTGCCCACTCTGTGTCGCAGAAGGTCTATGGTTTTGTTACTGCAGAGGATATGAAAGGAAATTCAGGATTTACGCCTTTTAACTTAACTTGGAACGCATTTTGCGAATAACAACTTATTGTATAGTATAAAGTGAGTGCTTTAGTGCTTTTGATCACCTGTTTGGAAATTATACTAGGTAGGTAGGTAAAGTAAGAAAATGAATGATGTAACTGTACATGAGGTATACGTGTATCATTTGTTAAAATTTAGTGATGTTCTATGCATATTAATTTCAAACGGTTTCGTTTATGAGTTAAAACAACGCTACAGTCATAAAATAATTATAAACAAACAAAAAACCCGACTGCACGCTAAAAAGATGAAAACAAGCCCCAATGTTAATGGAAAGTATAGCAGGCGGGGACTAGCAGAGGGTTCACCATTTAGCTTTTAGCTTTTGTTAATTAGGTACTTTGTGTGGCGGTCAAGTTGGTCCTCCTTCGGCAGTCGGGTAATAATAGTACGATGCCCAAAAACAGCTTTTTAGTCTATTCAGCATCAAAAAGAGATTACATTTATTTAATATTCTTCACATAAAATAATGAGAACATTCCATGAATACTTTGTTTTGTGATACTCAACAACTAGAAAAGTTGTATTTGGCCCTTTTTCCAAAGAAATATTGGTCGACAATTGTGCATTCAACGAAACAAAATGAGGCAAGTTAAAATGAACGCACTACTCTGTAGCTTTTCCTATGAATGACTTCACTGGACGCATTTATTTACAACTAGCTGTTCCCGCGCGCTTCACTTCGCCTTAAAGAGTTTTCCCGTGGGAAATCCGGGATAAAAAGTAGCCTATGTTCTTTCCCAGGGTCTATAACATATGTTTACCAAATTTCATTCAAATCCGTTCAGTAGTTTTGGCGTGAAAGAGTAACAGACAGACAGACAGACAGACACAGTTACTTTCGCATTTATAATATTAGTTAGGATTTTATGACCACCATCCCGTATTAATATATTCATGCTAATAAATAGTTACATTATGCAGCGATAATGACTGACTCCCTCTTAAATTGCCATTATGTTAATAACTCGTATTAGCGTCTCCTATCTAATATTTTGTTTTAAATTTTACAACTGCTAAGTCTGCTTAGAATTGGAATAATCGTATTAAGGTCATTCGGAATCTTACCATAATTTCACTTTAAGCAGCTTAAAATGTTTCAAGTGAATATAAAATATATTGTACTAAATAGGTGCTTGATAACCAAAAATCTTTTATCGTTATAACGTTATAAGTAAGTGTTATACTAATAACGTAACTAAATACTTTGCCCCAAATACATAAAGCTTTTTGACACTTACAATAGGTTTAAAATCGTTGTGATATACGAATTGCAACCTTTTCATTGACATAAAGAAAGAATCGAATCCCGTGTGTTTCAAAGTAAATTTTAACCTTTTTGAAAATTTACAATACGTTCTATGAATTTGAGGGTTAAAGTACAAAGGTAATAATGATATTTAGTAGGTAAGTACTCAATGTATGTATGTGAAGGATCTGCAAATCTTCACTTTCAATTTGCAAATGGTAAATGACCGGTAGAGTCATTACACGGATTACTTACGTCGTGTCTCTACTAAATGTTATGTCGTTCCAAGAAATCCATTACTTCTCAGTGTGTTGGCTAATATGTAGTTAGAATTTTATCAATATAAACCTATGTTTTAGATACAGAGAGGATTTTAAACCTTGTGCGTTTTGCAATGCTACATAATTTACTTATTTGAAAATGGATTTGTTTCAGATACATTTACAAAGTGTTTTTAATTTTGTTCCTATGTCCAAACAAAATGCCTAATTCTGATTTAATGTATTTTTAAACCCATGTCTTAGTACTAAACTTATTAGTAGAAACAAAAAGTATTTGAAGAAATGGTAGTAGGTATACCGTTACACATGCACACTTACATACTCATAATTTAACGTAACAACGTCAAGTGGCAACCCTAATAACACGCAGGCAGTCGCTTTTTGCCCGGTTTCTCTCTGACCCGGGGTCATTTGTACCATAAAGTGCTACCACACGGCTGACGGCCACCGGGAACATTCAGCTATAAAGTACATTGAGCGAAATGAATTGTTTATTACAAATTGAGTAGCCGACTTGATTTGTTGGTCGGGAAACTATTAGGGCTTGGGGTCTGTAAGGATCTTATCCGTGAAGCTTTTTATGATATTATTATGGTTTTAGTAAACCTATAATGTCATTTTATAGTTTTATGAATTGGTTCTTAGTTAGTTATACAAATACATAGATTAAAGTCTGGCAAACCACCTACTTTTTGGTCGCAGTTTAACTGAGGTAGGTACCTATGGTTTTCCGCAATTTTATCTTCACATATTTTTACTTATAAATCTATGCTCACATTTAGTCACATTTTGTGTTCATTTATTATGATAGTAAGTGCCTTAATCTTGAGTATCCTTGGTCCGACTAGCAAGTGATCAAATTCGGTTTCAAATTAAACATTATAGAGTGAATTGTCTATTGATAAAAATCAATTTGTAGACTTGTGATCAACATATAGAACAATCTTATGTGTATATTTTAGTCCAGTACAGCTTCACTTCAATAAAATCCAAAGACACTCTCTACTAAGGCCTAATCTATTTCTTTTAAAGTTCAAGTAAAGTCCAGCCGTTTACTTACTAAAGGCCAAACAATCATGGGCCTATATTATAATATTTAGTCTTATTAACTTGGTAAGAATATGGTATTAGGTAGGTATATATATGGTAGAAGTGTGAAGTGTTCGTTCAGTAAACTGCAGCGTCACGCTACACGTGCGCGCGCGCAGCACCATGGCTCTTCCTGACATACACAGACTATTATAAAATGTATTGATTGGTATATTTCTTGTGTAGGTAGATACTAAATAATATTATCAGTAGTGGACGATGGTTATTATGATATCATATTTGTACTATCGTTTTTAAAAATAAAGATTGCTCCTTTTGAGTTTTGATGACCTTTAAGTCATTTGACTATCCTCAAAGCTTCTCATGTTATTTCAGGTTTAAGGGTATGATTGTACTGAAAAACAAAAAATCTACAATTTAAGAAATCTAAACAAATGACTGCATCGGTCAGGAGCAAACCTCAGCCGCTTAACATAAAATTTCAATTTGCATAATGCATAAGGAATATGTAAAGTTACTGAGACACGCCCTTGCCGGTGACGCGGGTGTGTCAGGATAACATTATTCCGTGTGCAAAGATACTCAGCTCTATTTTAAACACATTTGCAATCCGGAGTCGTCGCCTTGACATAAGTAAAGCACTTTATTTTATTGGACGCATCAATATTGCGCGCGTGCAGATTATCTGCTGTGACTCTGTCTTGCAAGGGACTTATGATGGCTTACGATCCATGTGTTTTGTGGACTTAGTTATAGGCCATATATTATTTAATATTGAGTCGATAAAACACTGTAAATTAGGTCTGTAGAGGAGGGTAAAACGGTAGCATGGCAGGACCTAAATTTGGAAGATAACGAGTACGGTAAGGGTACGGACAACAGAACTTATATGTATAGATACCTACAACTTACTTGAAACATTGTAGATAGTCGTATTATGCGTTAAAAAAACTGAATTTATAATAAATATCTTTATCCCATTTTCATACTCATACATATAAAAGTGTAACTGCAGAATCGTATAAACGTCATTTTTATTTTTATATCACGGCATTAAAATACTATCGAAAAGTGCCCGTTAAGATCAACCACACGCTCCTTATTAGCCTAACAAGAGCTGTATTCTATATGCAAATAAATGTGCTGGACTACCATAAACAGTGTTTATTGAGGTTTTATATTCGCTTTATAAAATTCGTGAGGTCTTACTCAGTGTTGCTCGTGCGGTGGAGCCTTAAATTTATAAAATTAGTGTCTCGGTTGAGGATCCGACGCAAATGTCAATATTCACAGATGACACGACTTGCCTTACAGGATATTACAAAATGGTGTTTCTTTAAAAAAGGTACCTACTACAATAAGCCAAATGGGGGTGAAACGGGGGGTAATTGTGAAAAACTACTCTTTTATAGAATATGACAATTAATATAATGTTCTTCAAAATAGATGACGCCATCGATAATGTTTTTCGCTCTCGATTGTATATTAATTTCATATTTATTGCCTTGTTTTAATTTCATTTTTATTATTTAGGAATACTTAGTTTTCATTTTATATTTATTTATTTTTGATTAGTGTACTAAGACTCCACAATCTCCGTAAATATTATAACACACATCATAAATATGGTTTAAAAAAGTCTTCTTAAAATATTTGTACAGGATGTGCCAATTGTTTCCGAAGTTATTATATCAGGGCACAAGTTCGCGTGAAGTGTATTGATACCCGGTGCGGGCGCGTGCCGAGACTGGCTTTCATTCGTTTTTATTTTAAGGTCTCTGCACATTGGGAATCCATACAGCGCTCTGATTGTCGCTGAATATACCTACATATACCAACATTTTATCGCTGGTCCATAACAGATGATAAACTTACGTAAATAGAAAACTATAATAATCTGTGAAAGTATGCACCTATAGTGCCACAAACTTATCTGTTCCAGTGAGAGCGAACTAAATTGGTCTATATAATCTATGTCAATATGAAATTCATTAGTACAGTAAGTAATGAGGTATGGACCAATTTAGTTCGCTCTCACCGGAACAGATAAGTTTGTGGCACTATATGTTACTATAAATTTTTCAAAATAAATCTGCTGTCACTAGTAAAAAATACTTGTCAATGAATTTTCAATAATTATTTAACAGAGTGCAATAATAGGTCCATATTTTTCCATTTAGCCACAATTTCTCCCTGTGCGTGTGTACGACCCTTTACAGTTGTGATCGGATTGTCCGAGCGCGAATATCGGCCCACGTGTCTGCGCTTCAATTACTTAGCTTTATTATTGTTTTCCTTGTATTTGTTGCCGTTCATAGCGTTTAAATGGACTATTGGAAAGTTTATGTTGGTTTTATGCCGCATAGTGGAGATGTCTGTATGTATGTGTATATTTAATGTTTTTTTTTCTCTAGCGGTGTATATATACGTCATTCTTATTATATCAAAATATATAAGTACGTCTACCGTAATTATTCCGCCAGTCAAAGTTTAACAGGCAATTGTGTGCCTTATCAATCTTATCATAGAAATGTATATTTAACAATTTAAGAAATAATAGTAATTAAATGCACAATTGTTTATTGATGAGACTTTACCAATACATTTAACAGGAACTCTCTTGAACAAACGTTTCTCTATGTAGTTAAGATAATAATGTTATAATAGAGTCCATTTGCCTATAAACTAAACACCACAGGCTCTAAGTCCGACCATAAAATAAACTGAAGCAATCTTCGACCAAAGTTCACGGGCTAATGGAGCCTATTAACATTGCTATAAAAAAGTGTAAGACTGCTGAACAGTTTTTAATGCGACTTTATCTTGCATCAAGTTTTAAATGGTCTTTAATGTTTTCACGGGTATCGGTTTCAACACGTTATTTAGGTATTTTGACTTGCAAAGAGGCAAGACTAAAGAGCATTAGTTTATTTGGCTATTCTACAACTATTCCAAGATAACATCTTGTAATAGAGGTCATAGTCATATGTTTGTGAGACTTATTTGGATGGGTTCTTCCTATCAAAATAAATTATTTAATAGGAATATTATTAAAACTAAATTACTAGACTTTTTAAGTTTTCACGCTCTTTCGTGTGAAAAAACCCTTTTAATTGCCCTTTTTTGTTGTGAATTACAGTTATACACTGTACAGGTACCAGGTACGGTTGCCAGCATGAAACATGACATTGAACTTGCCTATGCACTGTGATTTCGTAATCATATTTTTACAACTTCATCGGTAATTAGTATTTTCTAGAGAATCAAAATATATGCAATTTATAATTTTCAAATTTCTCTTTTATTGAATTCTAGAATATATTCTCGTATTATACAGGAATGGACCCAATCAAGCTTTGTATCTAATGGCGCTCGAAGCTCATACAATCGAAGCACTACAGATATCGGGGCGAGCTTGCCCTTCGAAACTTTCCAATTAAGTAATTTAGATACAAAGCTAGGCGACATCACTACAGCCATGTAACACAACGACCATACGAATGATAATTCAAACATGTAAATTACAATAAAGTTATCAGGGAATACTCTCTCATGACTTGTGACAGTAATGTGTGTGTGTATGGATATGTGTGTGTGTGTGCTTACAGGACCACCGCGAAGATTCTCACTCGCTTCTCTTTTTAATTTAATTTCGTACACAATAGGAATTATGTTCCATCATTAATTTTAATTCCTATCTTTTGATTGATGGCAGCTTTAAATGTGTAAATTGGCAGTTAGCGGATGTTGGGCGAATAAAACTGTCGTCAAATGATCGGATGAGCTGGACCCGCGGGTATCATTACCCACCAGGAGCTCACACATTAGTTTTTAGTTTATATCTACCAAGGAACTTACCAATTAATTAAAATAACGAAGAAAACAAGTTAAAAACGAGTATCTGAAGAAAGGTAAAATTTTGGTAAAATTTACGAACTTGCGCTACGCGTTGACTTCTTTTATATGGCAGTGCCGACGGACGAAAATGCACCATGTATAAAATATTTTCTATCTCCATTAAGTGCATTATAATGGTTTTTTATTTTAAATATTAGCATATTTACCTCAATTTATGATACATTATAATAATTTAAATGTTTTTCATTCGAATTAGGAAACAACGGGCCGCCAAAGAAATTTAAATCGAAATTCTTTAATACAAGTTTTACATTAACAATACCAGGCCGTATATTTATAAGCCTAATATAACCACTCCTACAAATTAATATTAGGCCGTATTTACATAAAGTATTAATTATATTCAATTGTGTTGTGTAGGGATCGAGTGTAATCTATAGCTATTTAAATAACAGATGGAACAATAATGGCAAAACAAGAAAGCTTAGTCAGCCTTCGACCGAACGCTTTATTACGGAGCTTTCCTTTAAGATGCGTTTTAGTTATACTATAAAAATAAATCTATTTTAATTAGATAACAATCGACGCACAATTTTCAATTCCTTACACAGTGTAAAAGTAATAAAAATGTGTTATTAAGTACTTCATTCGGATTCATAATAAAATCTTATACTATGTTAGATTTAGCAAAAAAAAAACAATACCTTTTGATACCAAAAATATTCGTTTTACACCAATTTTTCAGAACCAATGATATGGGGAAGGTTTTCATGACGTTTTGAGTTTGTCAGTTTTAGAGATGTCCGAGAGTAAAATCCTATCGACTTGTACCTATCGATATTTGTACGGGTCAATTTGTATGTGTCAGATTCAACACCGACATTGATGATCAGTTCATCTTGCAAACAATCTATCCGAGCCAAATAGTCACAGTCCTGTAATATAATTCATTTTGTTCTATCAACCAAACTCAAATGAATTACCTACAAACTCACGACATTTCGAGTTTAAAACAGCCTTTCTCGGCATTTTGACAAAAATAACAAACAAAATGAAAAAAAACAGACCGAATTTTTCCAACAACAATAAGATAATAAAACCATAAATTAAACTTTACTCAAATTATACGAAGGATATCGATGAACTACATGAAGGTAGATTATTAATAAAATATATTAAAATTGTTATTATTCTGAGAGGCAGCATGAGAGAGATATGCACTGTGATTAAACACATCATAATCATATAGTTTGTTTTAAAGCTGTTGATGAGAAAGTAAGTAAGAAATACTATAATACAATGTAAAAAAATCTAATATTTTATAGATTTTAGAACGTCGACTTTGATGTGTCCCATCTCTAGTACGTTCCATTTGACCAAAGTGTGTACTCAAGAAATATATATAATCTGTGGTCGTTGTCAATAAAGATTTAACAATATTATTCATGCGTAAAACGGAAATTTTTAAAGTGTCACCCATGTCTTAAAGCCTGAAAAAGAGCGTAAATAAGTAATAATACTAAAATGTGCTAGACTAGAAGAGGCCTGTGTTAGGAAACCTGTTCCCTTTGCTCTAATTAACAAAAACACAAATCGTAGCTTGTATGCAAATGAAGGGGACACAAGCCGCGTTGGAATCCCACTACGAAAAAAAAACATCACAAGAGGTCAACATTGAATTGTCATAGATGAAATTGTTGTCGTAAACATTATCAAAATAGTCTTTGTGTTTTTGGTTGATATTTTCTGTGCTGCTTCGATACTTTCTTAATAAATTCACATTTATACATATTTTTACAAAGGAATACTTATTTAAAATGGGATTGAATCTAGATTGAATATTTTTTTATTGTTCATAAAAATCTAAAATCTTTTTATACATAAGTAATAATAGTGTATAGTTTACTTAAATTTTGTTAACCTTATGTATTGATATGCCTCATATTTAAGTATCAAAAGCATACATATCACGCATCAAACAGAGACACAACCATCCGCTCAACACAAAAAGACCAAGTATCAAAATCACAGCATCCTGCTAAAGGCAGCGTTATCGTAAAATTGAATTGAAAAAGAGAGATAATAAAAGAAGGCCGCATCGTAATTCTGGCGCGCGCGACATTCAGTTTTTTTTCTCTCGCCACACGCTCGAGGGGTTAAGGACTCGTCCGAGAGGACTAATCTAATCGAGCCGCCCGATTTATTGCACTTTCAACTCGGTTTGAGCAATAAACCGATGACAGTGACAATGTCGCGTTCAACTCGGTGACAAAAGTTTAATTGACCCTAGAATGGCCCGAGAGAGGCAGTTTGTGGGGGAATTCTGAGAATTTTAGCTGTGCAGTGCTGCATCTGTTTCGTTAAGGTATTAAGGAGTTCTTGGTGTGTATGGTTTTACAACTATCTACAATAGTTCCGGGATGTGAGTTTAGATGTTACTACATATTTCAATATTAAACAATAATGTCTAAGTTCAAAAGATAGGTAAGCTGATTGTGTAGTTTCTTTCCATTTCGCCTATCTATACGCCGCTTCTCTCGCTGTAGATCCATTTTATTAATTTGACCATCGGAAAATAACTGTATCACTTTTAGGTATAATAGAATAATCTTGAAGAATCAAATTGAAATAATTTACCTACCTATCTTCTATGGCTTTGTAGCTGGGATGATTTGCTGGATGACATGAAGTTGAATCAGAGGACTTGCTCCGGTTTTTCTATGGGATTCTTGGCAAGGAGTGACGGGCACCGACATGTTGCGTCATCTGCTGTAACCTCAAGTCATCCGTCATTATTTTTCTCCTTCACGATAAATCACTTGCATGCAGAAAAACATTGTGTATGTAAATAAAATTATTATCATATATATAAAATGGCACATAAAATTGTATTTGGTCATCCTAAACAAATAAGATTAAAAAATATATTTATACCAAATACAAAGTTCTTTATAACACCTGTTTTTATTTTATATCCCTTCCTCCAAATTGAAGAGACACAATGAAACGGCACCACCAAATGTGACTGCATTTTATGAAGTTCAGCACTTTATTTATTTTATTGCCGAAGTTGGATTAGTAATGTTAGCCTTGCGTTCTCGTTTATACGATAAAAGTAACGACTTCAAATAACTGTCCAACTCCGTCAATATTATACATCTCTACTTTACTCGGAATCCCGGCGATAATCATGAATAAAATTTACAACAAAAAATCGTAGAATTTTATGCCATGTATAAATACATTAATTTTTAGTATTAGTTATCTGGTCCTGGTGCCCCACTGCGCGGTATGAATGGCCGCGGCCCGCGCGCTCGCGGACAGCTCGGCTCAAGTTACGCGACGCTGACTGGACGAGACAAGGGACCATATTTTTATTTTTACTACTCCAAGGCGTAACATTGGAAGCGCATGTTATGCCTCACGTGTGTCAGGGCGCGGGGGGACCCTCTTGTAATTTCAAGTATTTACCCGAAGCGCGCGCCGCGGGGAGCCTCGCAACAATGCACGTATCCTTTTCACATAAAATATATGAAAAGTCCGGCTACCAGCGCGCCCGGATCGGCGAGCCGATAGCCGCCTGCATTGTGCCGCCTGCTGCAGCAGCCACGGCTTTTTATGAGGGATCAAATTGATTGGTCCGCTGATAGTATCGAGCCCGCGAGTACCGCGGCTTCCGTCCGACCGCACACCATCGACTCCAATTCTCACACCTTTTAACAGATGTAATTTGAAGATTGTGGCACGTAATAGATTATGCACATTCTAATGCAGCAGAAAAATTGAATGACTACTGAACGATGAGTTTAGAAAGCTTTCATCGTATAAATAGGTGCGCTGTTACTGTTAGAGGTTGGATGCTCGTTATCGAAATTGTAAGGTGTGCTGAGAACGACTCGGTATTTTTATCCGGCATAATGTCTCAATTTTTCAAAGCACAGTTACGAAAATTGAAATACAGAATTGGAGATATCAGACGAAATTTATTGGATGCGCGCAGTAAGCGCGCGGCTGCGGGCGGGCGCAGGACGTGAGCGAGAAACACAAAACCGCCGAGATAAAAATACATTACAAAATGAGGCACACTTTGTGTTTTGAAATTACAATCAAATAAATTACTTTTTATTGCTCAATCTTGTTGGGTTTTATTAAGGTATCGATGCCTTGTGCAAGGAAATATAGCACGGGGGAGAGTCGCTGACCACGCGGCGGCGGCGGCGGTGGTGGCGGCGGCGGCCGGCGCTGACGGGCCGCCCCCCGTGCGACCGTCCACCAGGAAACAACCAAAAATAATGCACTTATTGTGTTCTCCTCACGGAAATTTATGATCTTCCCGTGACCTGAATCAAAACCCGACTCACAAACAGTTAATTCAAAGATTTCATCTCCGCGCCTTTTTATCTCTTACAAGGCTTGTTCAAGATAAATTGCATTTATGTTGAGTCGTATTCTCTTGTAAACATCTCGGTGGTGCCAACTAACTCGAAAGCCAATTTCGTCGAGCTCGCCATTTCTCATGTACAACACAACGCAACACTTAATAATTTCAAGTAATGATGCGACAAAAGCGCATTTCAACAGTAACATAAACTGGCCGTACCTAAGTGAATGTCAGAACTATATTTTCAGGGTGAAAATAAACAATTCACGCCGACGTCAGGGCGGACGCACGAAGGCATATTGTTGATTAATGCTGATTGCTAAACTGCGTCGACGCATGTATAAGTAATGCGCGAGTCGTTTCCGTCGCGACCGGTCGCCGAACAATGTGCCGCATCACATCCTAGCCTTTTATTTGACATTCGAAATCATCGTTCAGGCTCATTAATTCAACATTTACACGGATATGACATCTCACTCTTGTTCTAAGACAAGTCGTTTCTCAATTGATTATCTCAATAAATGCCCCGACCGCTGTTCCGACGCGAGAGCTCGTTCATTAAATCTTACGCGCGTGATTGCTGACATTGTCCGAAAGGTCTCTTACATTTTTATTTCTTTATCGAGCTTACACAAACAGCACTACTACGACATCTCAATCAGTTTAATACAACGTCTCTATCTGACTGCTGCATAATGAGCTCTACGACCAGCACAATTAGCAGCGTCATCGGATACCCTTAAGCACAATTAGAAGCCATTTATCAAGTATCAGCTCAGATAATTGCGAGTGATATAGGGGAGTATTCGAAACACTTCCATGATCCCCAACCAATTCACTTAGATCTATGAGTCTATACTGCGATGCCAATATTATGTAGTTCCTTTAAACGTATAGAGTTGACGAGGAGGTCCAGCTACGTTGGCTTTGATTGCGGAAACTCCGTGCAAGTTCACATTACGGCGCTTGTCTTTAGCCCAAGGAAAACCATTTGTCATCGTCACCTATCGCCGAGCCATTTGTAATTCGCCATATTGTTCCAGTGAGTTATTGCATGCGCGCATAACTAGCCTCCTCTAGTTTGTATCTAGATCTAAAACGGGATTGAGAGCGCCAAGTGGTTTATTACATGGCCATGATAGGGTACAGATTTACAATTTGTCGTTGGAAACTTAATAGCCTCGACAAGGTCGGGCGACAAAAAGGGCAGTAAAAAGGTACCGGCCACAGCGCGGGAAAACAAATTAGATCGACCCGTAAAGGAAAGACTGAGTAAAATTGAGAAGAAAATTACAAAGGACACTGATCACCTTCGTAGATTCAATTGTAGTCGAGAATAACTTCCAATATTTTATTGGAGGTACCCCACGCAATGCTACTAGACAGAAATCGCTTGGCTTCCCATATATTGCGGTTGTCAGCGACAATGCGGTAAGGGATTGTTGCGCGCGCGCATAAACCACGAGCGCGCTTCGGGTAGCGCCCATCGCGACACGCATCAGCATTGTGACGGACTCGGGCACAGCCCGTCTCATCCTCTACACGTAGTATGTAATTAATGGATATATGACTTAACTGTTTATTATACAATATAATTTCATGTGCAATTAACATCTTTATTTTCATGTTTTTAAAGCCGTGGTAAGGTGGTAACGGACTAGATATCGCCTCTCATTTGTGAGGTATTAGAGAGAGAGTAGAATAGATTTCTAGATGCAATAAATATTTGATTGATTTGTTTTTATTTATTTGTATATTTTAACCTTTGTCTTTCATCTACTTTATTGTTATTTTCACCCTCCCCATTTTTCTGTTTGTATTTTAAAAAGTGTCAACTAAATGCATCAGACGGGAGGTCCCCGGCAGGGTGGTCGTGCGGGCGCGATGCTCGTCGCGATTTGTCGTTATTTGCGCGCGCGCAGCCGCAACTTATGACAGCCCTTATCCCGCATCGGAGACGCGGGACACGCTTCAACACATCCCCTCTTAAATACACACTTTTTCTGCATTTTTTAAGTGTTGGCCACGAGCGTTTGCTGGTATTTTCAGATACAGATATTGTTTGTCCTTGTTTTTGCAACTACGTACGTCAAGTCGATTTCGTAGTTAGGTACAATGAAAATGCTTACCTTACCTAAAAGTCGCTTACCTCAGGTACCATTCGCTGAAAAGTATCTAAAGTATCTTCCTTCATTTTATAGTCGTTGCTACTCTTACACGTCAAAAACCCAATTCCATCTAGCCTCACATTCCGTGAATATTCTTTTAAAATAATGCGGAAAGTCGTCAAGGCTTGGTGGAGGCTTCGATTTATGCCCGAGGTGTGTGCAGTGGCGACTCCTCTTTGTTGATGCTATCGGCTGCCCATTATTTGTACATCATTACCTCCGATATGCGCGTATCGCGTATGCAAAACTTCTGACGTACGGTGGAAGAGACTTATTGGCATATTATTTGTGGTACGCGTTTCGTTGTCTTGCGAACGTAACCACTGTCTGCCGTAAAAATATTATTTTGTTGATGTTGAAAAATTTATCATTTTGGAGGAGGATTTCTTCAGAACAAACTTTTCAGCTTGTATTTTGTGAACAAATACAAAAATAAAAGTTTCATTATCCTCAAAGCCCCTATTACTGCCTACTCTTTCCAACAGCCTAAACTAAAGCACACACTTACCTGAGAGTTCTCAACCCGGGGTAGGCGTGTGAACCGCGCATGCGCCCCGAGCGGTCGAGATGCAACGCATAATTGTACCCCGCGCTATCGCCACCATCGCCAAACGAAATCAATTTTAAACAAACTCTTACGTCGCCACCTGCAATCAAATACGGTTTACAAGAGACAGAGAGAGTGTCAAATAATTGGGTATTTATAATGTGGAGTAACTGAGTCTTTAGCGAAATGTATTTGAGATTGTTTAGTCTTGTACACTAAACTTCTTACTCCCAGTTTTAGATCCTTCAATCCCTTGCAAATGTAACAACCATGAGAGAGCGTGACGTGTATGTATGTGTAGGTACGGAAGCATAGTGTATGACTTGAAATTTCCAATGACGTCATGCAGATACGACGGCTAAATATGATCCTGTATTTAATAACACAGTGTTGAGCCGAGATAACTAAATATCGAGCTAGAGTCAAAGGTCAGTCGGTCTACACGTCGATAATGGTGGGTTTGTCGGGTCACAGGAGATACCATCAATATGATTTGTTGACCGAAAGCGACCTGAGTATTTAAATAGGCGGCCATTGTAATATATCATTTGGAACACACCATGAGTTTGAATCGGTACTTTTTTTTGTTTATTATTATTTTTAAGGGTATTGTTTTGTCAAAGGATACATTTAAATTTCCATCCATAATGATTAATATTAGTGTCATTTGGAGCGTGTACTAAATAATTAGTAGTCATAACATTAGTATTGTTCTTGTTACAATAAACATAGGACGTCCTGTGGTTTAACGTACTTATCCATGTAAAAAAATTATGTCATAATAAGCCTTCTCAATGTCCAAACAATTTTCTAATGTATACCTAGAATCTTCTGTGCAAACAGACTTTATTACATTTTAAAAGTCAAGTCGCATCTTTATTTAATGATCACATCTATAGATCCAATTACGGCTATAGAAGTAATCACATGTGCATAATAACCCGGCATTAGCCGCAAACAGCTCATTGCGAGAGTGTAAACACATCACTTCCATATCCTAAGGCTTTCGTCACACGCTCGCCGCAATTTCTATTACAACTGTGATTAGCGATCTGCGATATAAATATTGTTATTACGGAGAAAAGGCTTAATTGTAGTGTTACTGCGGTAAGTCTGTAAGCTTTTGTGTAATAACTATGTTAAGATGTTTTTTTTCACATTGCTGCTTTGCACCCATTTGACGTTATCCCCACATACTTTAGGTACTATATGTTCGACCTATACTTAAAACAAAATAGATAAGGTCAATAACAGTTGAGAATCAATTTTCTTATTATGAAAACCACTGTAGAGCATAAATTCAGGTAGAAGTGCAGATTACGAAATAGCCTGGGTGGTCTGCCGGCGAACAATTCGCGCATCCCGAATGAGCAACACGTATGCAAATACGAGGTCGCACCCTCGATTATATTCGTTAAGAAACGTGTGAGCCTTTTTAACTTTACAATGGAGTATTTTGTGCTGTAGATTTGTAGAATACCCAGAGTCTTCCGTGCAGACTGTGTGTGTGGAGATTTGCGAGAGAGGAAGTCATTTAATGTTACTGTCTCTTTTTTAACCTTAATATATAATTATATAAGTACATACTTTGGTTTTAAGTTATAAACATCGTGAAATAGATGGAGGTTCACTGGCACTGTATTATACTTGAAAAAAAAAATACACCGTTACTTATAGTCGTACTTAGCTCTTTTTCTTAACACATTATCTGTAGTGTATCTATGTAATAGCCTGTTTAAGAACACAGTATTACACAATGCTATAATCAAAGTAAAGTAGACAACATTGCAGAGAGCTATTGAAGTGAGACATTATGGCCGGATGATGTAAACCGCCGAGAAAACGCACATCACACCTAAAAAGGAGCCAAGTCTTTAACCTAAAGCGCCGTATTTGGTACAGTCGTGCGCAGTAAACACCGAACACGTAGGTAAATAACATATGAAAAACACAGTAATGATTTATCGCCAAACCCCAGCAGCAGATAGTAAAATTTAAATTCATGATATACCGAGTATAACTACGCTTAGCACAAAAAATAGGCATCTAAATCTTAGTTACAGGATTATTACTCTTGTATCAGGGACAGCGTTAATACTTTATAGCCGCTCATACTTGTTGCTACTCGGCTGTAATACGAGTACTTTAGCTTGTCAATGTCATCTTTATGATTCCCTGCTTGGTATTCATAAAAAGGCCTGTCTTGAAATATGTTCGTTCTTTTAATTTTTACGACTATTGTTATTGATTTTACCTTCAATGATAAGCAGGCGTCAGTGAGGATCTCGTGAGTATTTTACGCATAAAGTGCTCGGTCAAGTGTATGTGTTATTAAATTAAATTGCTTTTCGTCGAAATATTTACGAGAGTAGTAATTTTTGAAGCAGACAGCGCCCGCGAGGGACAACGCCGCCTCGGCCTATCCGACACTAAGGCAGTATAGGACGTGTAGTGGTTTCATATGTACATACTTGTGTATAGAATTTGCATCGTTTTAAAGGATTGACTTTCCGTAGAAATTCCGGGATATAAAGTGGAAAATAGATTTCAGGAAAGGTTTTAAAAAAATCTATTGCATTAGTAGTTTTTTCAGTTTATTTTTATTAGGCCTAGGCCAAAATATTGTGAGCAGCTCTTACAAAGATTCCGTTGGTTCCTTGAACCACGAAGGTATAATACTAAGGTATTGTTTATGATTAACTATAGGTACCAAAACCACAACTGTAGCTTTATGAATTTTCCTTTCTAAAACTAACAAGCACAGAATAGAGTTGTTACCCACGAGCACGACGTCTCACTCAACTAGCTCTACAATACGAGTAAGTACGTGAACAATTTTTCTCTGCATGCGTTGTTTGTTTTCCTTCCAATAACAAATTCGCAGCGCACGCGAGGAGGTTCACTAACTAGTGCGCGCTGACGAATGTGCGCCATCGCGCATGGCCCGCGGCGCAGCGGCTCTATCCACTACATTATTTCATTACCGGCCATCATTACCACACCACTATCCATCTCCTCCGGGATAATTAACTCAGGTGTTATTTTCGCAACAGAATCGCACAACCTTTGGACTGATTGTCTCGTCAACGCCAACAAATCGGTCGAGCAGTAATAAACCTCAAAATAACTGTCGCGAGCGTGTCCGCGGCAAACGAGGCTGCGGCCGCTTTGATAAATGTCTCCGGGTGCGGCGGCGACCCGGGGGCTCTTGCAAAATAATTAAAACTACTTAACATTCAAACAGAAAGTGCCCGGTGGACCGGCCGCAATGAGCCGGGCCGGCCGCCGCCATTACTCTCCGCGCCGATTGATATATTCCTCCTGGACATGCGATCGCGACACGTCACTCCGTGCGCCGACTATTTATAAACAAACAACCTATATACCGAGATAAATAACATAAATCTACGCGGCACGTGACTATAAATTGGACACTTCTTTTATTGCTCTGCATCTCAGCTGGGTCCAGTTTTATGGCCATAATGAGTGCGTTTTAATTGACCATTTTCTATTAATTGGCTTGATTAGCTGTGTAATTTTGAAGCCGGTTGTTGAGCAGGTTGCGGTGACTGGCGGAGTGATGGCTGCCCGGGCAGCGCCGGGTTGTGAAGGATTTACGAACCGTAATGAATGTTTGTTTGGACTCGACTCTAGCGGCCACTTTCCGCGCCGTTACACAATTTTTCAATAACAACAAATCAGTCCGGTCATTTCCTTCCGTCGTCTTGAAGCAAACGTGTAATAACCTCCCAGTAATTTCAATATTGACTTCTAACTATAAATTCTGATTTAAGAGTCGTTTAATAGCGATCGCTTGATCGATACTAGTAAACCGTCGTCCACATAAGTCCACGTCAGATTAAACACCAATATTTACATGAGTACAAAGGGAAAGAGATAAAAGTTTCACCTTTTACAAGCAGTTTGAGGTTATTTATCATGGCGGGTCAGCCGGCGCGCACTGCCGGTTTATTGCAGCTTCTTTATACAGAACAGAAGCCATTATAAGTATCACTTTCAGATCATAGATCATAAACGCATTTGTTATTTGGAAGGTGGTCGCCGTATATGGGGGGTCCTGTCGCTTCGTACCCTCGGCCCTTGTCGCGCGCGCATTGTGCCTCCGAGCCACGTGGCGCGGCCGACTCACTCACTACGAACATCGAACAAGAATGTTACCTCCGAACATAGATATTTATGTCGATCGGGAATGCCTTTAAATCACTAATATGTACGTCCAAGTAGCCTAATCTTTATTTTATGATTATCGTAAATTTTCAATTTGATTTAATAACTTATTTACTTTTGTTGTGTTCTGTATATTTAGAAATTAATCTTTATAATCTTTTTAAACCATAAAGATATAATTTTCTTTTTTCAAAATATTTCTATTTTGTGGCTTAATTTTATTACGTCGGTTGATATACGGCGCTATATGCTATGAAAGTAAATTCAGTATTCGATATTATACGATCAGCGGTCACCCGACACCGAGCGTTATCTATCGACTATATCTGTCAATGAACTGAGTAGAAAAGAGGTCTAATAAAACTGGATACATAATTAGCTGTAGAAAAATAAAACCCAGAAGCCATTCGGATTGCAAAAAAATATAAGACAACACGTTTTTGCATATAAACGTGGCCGATGTTCGCCCGACGCCGCCCGACGTCGCCAGGCGTCTTACGAAACGCGCTCAATCGCATAATAAAATGTTAATAAAGTACGTAAATCAAGATAACGTCAATAGTTAAGAGAGTTCGACTCAACGAAATAGTCAAACGCGAGGTGAAGAAATTACTTCACTTACAGAACGAACATAACTCTTCGCGCCGCGGTCGGCCCAGCCGCGCCAATGTGCACCTTAAATGTTCATAAAAACTTATCTGAATTAAAAGGATTGCATTCGTTGATAATTTCACAGATAACGTCTCATTTAACTCACAATCCTGGGATACAGGTTCCGTTGATTAGCTCCTGTTTCTGAGCTAAGAGCAAACGGCATTTACATTGTAGGAATAACATCCTACGATATTTATTTATACGAATGCCCGAGTCAATTTGTCACTAAATAATATGGCCTCACCTCTCCTTTTGTGCAAATTTTAAGAATGCAAAGGCTTTAAACTTATAAAAATCTTATCGCACCCGATCTGGAGTCTTTGACATATTAGTCATTTGTTTTACAATAACAACAGAGAACACACACGAACATTTCAAATTTGGAATGGACGCAGCAATACGCGATAGCCCACACGCATGACGATTCCTTGCGTGGCGCCTGCGATGATGCTGCAACCAATGCAATTCGACATGCTGTTTTATTAACGAATATTATCCAATATTACAAACCACGCCCTCGCGTTATCCGCCTTTAACCCGCGCATAAGAAGGTTACTATTTATTACATAATAATAGGCTCTTTCTGACTAGAAAATAGGTTTGAGTGCCGGCAATTTCTTCACTTCGGTCGATTAGATTCGGTCAAGAACTATGTAGCAAAGGACGGTGGAATAACGCTAGATAAGATTGTGCATACATTTACCTACCAATACATTATGCCGATCACTTTCATGTCGATTTTAACAAATGATGAGACCACCTAAGTCGCTTCATTTGACGATCATCAAAAGTCAACATAGGAAACGTTTACAATATCCATAAAAATACGAGTAGTATTACTCAAGTTGAAGAAATGGGAAAACGTTTATGAATATGGCGCGAGTTAATACGTAAACCAAAGCGTTTAGTTTTGATTGCTGAACGTATTACGAGGGGCGTAAAATTTGATAGTGCATCATGACGTCTAATGCATAGTTCCTTTTTGCTGTAATGGACGATGCTATAATGATAGATGCATATGGTATAATGGGCTGCAATATGAGAATAATAGAAATATGCACAGGAATTATCGAAATACTTCACTATATTCAGAAGATATCTACTGACATCCCAACGTTCTTAAAAAGTAACTTTCTTCAAGCATTTTATCTACATACACACACTTTATCTCTTTTTATTTATCGGTATAAAATAAAAGCATCAAATAACCGGTACTCGACATCAGAGATCATGAATTTAATGCATTTTGATGTCATTTCAAAGTGAAAACAATGTTATGTTGTGTCACCGCTGATTTATACTTTATAGGTGAAATGTGATTTATTGTCGTCCGATTTATATTATACATACGTAGCTGCAAGAGCAATAGGGAGGTGAGTGTTGGGCCGCGGCCGTGTACTGTAGCGACACCATCGAAATAATCTTGATCAGTGAAGCGTCGTCACTTCCTTGTTGATTTACTGCCGTGGAGCGGAGAATGGTAGAGCTGCTGGAATATTAACATGCCGAGCGGGAATAGTCCAGCATTCCGCCGAGAGTGTTTCCATTACAGCCTCCTCGGAGTTTCAAGCATTTGACGCCTGCGAATTAGCTTATATCAAGATGTAATAAAATGCAAGGGCCGACAACTAGCGCGCCGGATACCGCCGGGGTGGCCGCTACTTGTCTTACGACAAACTTATCTTAACAATCGATCCATTCAATAAAAATACACTTTGTCTCCCAATATCGGATGCTTGATGTTTGTGGCGCAATAACTTCTCACATTTTATTGAGATGGCTTTTTGTATTTGCATCTGTATAGGACACACTCGTTTTATGTTATGGAATATCGTGCCAATATCTGAGCGCGCGCACATAAATAAACGATGACAGTTAGAACTGGAATCTAAGGTTGCATCAGCAAGTTCGCTTGAAGAGTCTTTGTGTCTTTTGCAGTGAAATGAATGTGACAGTAAGTGTGTGCCGGGTGTGGTGAAGCATTGTACCGGGCTGGACCGGACCAGGCCGGGCGCGGGTCAACAACTCGCGCGCACGAGCTGGCCCGCAAATGTCAAGGACAATCAGAGGAGCGCCCGCCATCGCCGTCGTGTAATGTCACTGTCTTCGTCACGTCAGCCTTGACTCCAATATTTTGCATACTCTACATTTTCCATAACCTACTTACGAGTTGTAACTACTGCATAAACCTAGCAGGCTATAATAATTAGTCAGAGTTATAAGTTCCTTCAACTCTACCATTAGCTTTTTAAACTCTACATTACTTGCCCAATAGTTCATAGAGTGAGCACATGAATGAAGGATTAGAAACCTTCCATTCACCGTTAGCTGTAATCTTGACCATCTCGTATTCACAGTCACGCGCGAAACACGCAATTTTACGCGCTACCTCGAAACGCTTTACCCAACTCCAAGCATGAATGAAGAAATCCGTCAGAAGTACAAGTAAGTTAGTTACATTCTCTTCCATAAACGAGCCATTGAAGTTGTTTGGAGGCACGCGGCTTCCGTTCAACAATTAGGCAAGATCTGTGTCCGCACGACGTATCCTTATCACGCCGAGTCGCGACTACCGGGCGGCTATCGCGGTCTATCTCACTCGCATCTCACGACAACGCCATTCCGAGCTGCACCTGTCATAACCGCGCCGGTTCAACGCTCTCTAAAACAATTAGCCACAAAATAAATCTCCTCGCGGGCCAGATAAGTAAACAAACACGATCCTCGGGCTATTTGCTCATGTCGGACTCTCATCAATAATGCTTTCTTAGCCGATACGTATCTTGGACGCGTGTCCCGTAGAAGAACCACCAACACCGTTATTAACCTCGCGATAGTCATCGCTACCATGAGAGATCATTTAGTGATACGCTTTATATTAAATTACTCGGTCGTGCGTTGATGTGAGCCGCGGCTATTGATAAAACATTCCGGGTATTCTATTACCGAAAACGAGATAAACTTCGCCGGGGGTATTAAGAATTATGGCGTCAGGTCCAGGAGGAATGCTAGCAACAGTTAGTCGCAGACGCAGAACTAACCAGCAGCGATGTCGAGTAAGACACGACGTCTTATTCTGGAGCTGGAAGTGATCTGTCTCTCGGCGCGACAGGCCGTCCGTCAAGTCGCGTGTCGATATCAAATCAAATCGCATCCGGCGGCGGCGGTGGCGGTGGCGGCGGGGACACTCGCGGCCGCGGTGATTCTCATCCCCCGTCCCCCGTCCCCTGTCCCCCGTCCCCCGCCGGCCCCTCCGTGTTCACGAGCCGTCGCTCGCTATTTAACGTCACACAATCTACATCTATATCAAGCCTCAATCAGATATCGGGAAGGGCCACGGAGATTATTATCGCTCACAAACATGTCAAAATAATTTTATACAAAGTCCCTTATCGGCCGATCTCGTCACCTTGGAAGGTATCATAAGCGTGCTAACTGATTAACTTTACACGTCGAATTTACAAGATGAGAAAGTTTTGAAGTTCGTTAGACTATGAAGAAACAAACTAGGTGATTATATACTTGCATAGCCGAGGCTACTCTACTCTACCATGTCAACTATTAATTTATCTAGTCTATTATGCAAATCGATATATTTAACTTTAACGAGTATCATTTGGCAAGTATAAGGAGTTGCTACTCGCGGCATGTCTATACAGGGTGTACCGATAGCGTCGTCGGGAACACGCCATTAAGTAATTTAGTGGTGTAATGAACGCACGCGCGCCGTATCACGTATCGGCGGAATGCCGCGGCTTGCTCCTGCACGCACCGCCAAGCGCTACTTCCTTTATTTACGACTACTTCTTAAACTTTCGGTACAAAATAGTACAAATAAAGCAATGCAGCCTCTCTTCCAGAATAAGAATTTATTACATAAATTAATTGGCTATCGAATCTTCACAGCTCTATCGATGGTAACTTAATTAACTCATCTTAGCACTCAATAAATAAGTAACAAGTCAACCAGAAATTATGAAACGAGATTTATTCCCACTCGTATGATCTATACGGTCACAGCTGAAATTTTATAGCAGAAATATTATGCCGCGGTGCATTAAAAATGATGTAGCTAATCACTGGCGGGACGTACAAATTAAACGTCACTTAAATGGCTTCCATTAGGGGCTCATTAATAACCTAATCAACGCTCCGGGGCATACGGCTTTACTGCGTAAGTGTAGGTATTTGATTTACAGAGCGGCCGCGGCACGGCAGTGGAGAGAGCGCTCGTGGTCAACGTGCTACAAAGACGCAAGGGGCATAATTTACTTCCCTCACAATACTTCTAATTAAGATCATTCGTGAGCGCAAAGAGTCGACCCGTGCCCGCGCACTCCGCATAAACTGGACGTTATAAATAACTCACACTGTATGTATCTCTGCCTTATTCCTGTCCGTAGACCCTCATATATGACCCTGCAATTTGAACCCTCTGACGCTCATATTAAGAATTACTTTTTAACGAACCTATGCCTTCAAGTATTGTTAGACGAACTAAATAGAATAAAACGAAACTTATTTGTTCCTCCGGGGTGAGCAGACATAAGTAAATCTCCGGAAAAAGGCATTCACAAGTTTAACTTATTATCTCGTCTAAATTGTTCAGATTTGTTGGTAAGATGCGGTCGCCAAGTTATTTATTTAACTGTTACAACTTGTCTCGAGTAGTTAAGAGAATTACTTTAAGTTTTAAGTAAATCTCGCAAATAATGACTGTGCGTTTTAAAACCAGCTTACATACATAAATAAATACATCTATACATATATAAGTTTGTTTGTCACTCAACCTGTGACATTCCTTTACTTACTGGGTCTGATTATGCTACTTTTATGAACAAGATTTTTATTGTCTTGTCTGGAATTTATAATATTTTATCATTATTATAATTTATATAATGCTATTAAAATAGCGAACGGCAAAGGCATAAAAAAATATCAATTAAGATGTTATCTTCGTTATCTGTATTATGCTTTGAATTTCTTGACGATTCAGAAATCATTCAGAATCTGCCGAATCAAACTGGATAACTATTGCATATATATTACGCCTAGATATTCTTCTTCTAGTGCCTCTCCACTACTGAATTTTTAATGACGGGAAGTAGCACCTACAATTTCTTAAAAAAAACTTTGACATTGGGTTTTAAGCCACAATCAAAACAATAATTTTGAATATGTAGCTAACTAGTGAGTGATTTTGGAGTGAACAATTCTGTAATGCGAGTCCTTGAGGTGGTTCCGGGAAGGGGGGTGGAGAGGTGACGAAGCCATTTTTCTCTACAATAATATTATTATTATCTACCACCACGCTCTATATACTTTACTTTACACAAATCATAAAAAAAATTGGTAAACATGTACCTGCTTGTTACAGTTATTCAGGATATTTTAGGATGTTAACATAATTATGTCATACCTCAAACTTTCAATTAGATTAAGGTTCGCTTTCCTGTGCCATAAATGGCTCTCAATCGCGAACTTCTTATGAAATCGATTTTTGGTTTCAAATTGTATTGAATTTGTCACTAAATACTGCGTAAATGTTGCTTCTGTTATTGAGAGTATAGACCAAGGAACATAATACTTTTGTATAGACTAACTACGTACGTACGCCGGTAGCGGTCGGATGAGGAAGGCCGAGGACCGAGTGTTGTGGCGCTGGCTTGGCTGATGATGATGATGATAGACTATAGAGCTTCCGCAACTACAAAAGGGTTAATGATTTCGTCACGTTTGACATAACACTACGCTACTTTGTTGTAAACACGATTGTCACCAGTAGTAGGTATTTATACGCGTGTAATGTACTTTTATAGCTCAGCCGATGGTACTATGTACCAGTGTGATACTATGTATAGGTACTTACTTTACACACCATAGTTAAATCTTAATTCAACCATGATAAGAGTTAAATTCGAACTAAGACTGTTTAATTTAGGGACTACTCTACGAACCACTAACGCTTTCAAAAACCTTCATTACAATTTTAAATTCGACTCGTTTCAAACATATTACAATAGTTGTACAATAACAAAGTGGTTAAATTTAAATGCCTACAAACACAACTGGAACGATCTAAAACAAGTTATAAATAAAACTAGTTAAAACTTTAACACCAGCAGTTAGTAAAATACTTGCTACGACCATCCCATGCAGCGTCTGCTTTTAGTGTTTCCCTTAGAAATACTATTACATTTGCTTAAAATTTACTCGTATTTGGGAAGGCATCTGATAGGATCCTCAATAAACTAGGTGAAGGCTATTTGAAAATGAATGTTGTGCTTCCACGCAATGGCTGTCTTAGAAAAGTCGCTTGAAGTGATAGGACCGCAATTTTTGTACTTATATGTTACATAAGTCAACCATAACTTCTGTTATTACAAATAAAGAATATTCTATCTATCTACCCTAGATATATTTCAAAAAGCTCGTACTATAAATTTAGTCCATGACTATGATATGGCTAAGAAATCAATTATCTGGATCAAGTTCTGGATTGTTTGACCGGCTGTCAATATAGCCAATAGACTGCAAGTCCTATACGAACCCGTAGCTAAATGAGGGCTGAGTAATGCAGCAAGTTCACGCGAGCTGGAGCGGGCCTCGCGTGGAGACAACGCATTATTGTACTCGCCAGCACCAGCTAACTGATTCTACTCAACTTACCACTGCTTTATGACAACCTCCAGTAGTTCATCAAGTCTAACTGTAAGCACGTTTGATAAATGATCACAATTTGTTGCTTCAATCCTGACCTGACTTTCCCAAAGCCACACTTAATGAACTGATATGGAAATGTTCTACAAAACGATATTGATTTTAATAAGTAATTTATTAACAAACGCACCGATTATGTTATCCCCTAAGCGAGAGACTAATAGACATTTAAATTAAATTTGAAATCATTAGTTTTGAGGACTAAACGGGCGAGTCATCCGTTACGACGCCGACAAAGGAGGGTGCATCGAACTTCTACACAATTTATAATACAATTAACAGAAAGAATGGTGATCCGACTGATTGCGCGAAACCTTGATCAACTCAAAAATGCCTCATCGGAATAATGAGGTTCGCTTCCTTAATCGCGGGAGATTGCTGACAACGGGCCGGGATAATTGATTCCACACCATTTGTTGCTTGCTCCATATCGGTTGCAACTGACAGTAGTTCGAAATGTCTCTATTAAAATTTCGCCTTAAGATAGTCAGTAATGAGGCCCTTAATCTAGTAGTGCGTAAGCCGAGTGAGCCTTGCAGACAGCGATTAAGATGATGAAGTGAAGCCATCGATCGCGCGCGGGCCGCCGGTCGGCTGGGCCGCGGACCACCGGCCGCCATTGTGCCGCCGAGACGAATCCTCCGCTATATTAATTGACATCATAATTGCTCAACTCTTTTCAGGAAACTTCTCATGAGAAGGGATTACCGGCCACTCATTTGGATAATCCCCGCCATTGAGCGCCGCGGTGGGAAACCACTCATGATCGATTTCTGATGGCTTCATCGACGCAGCGTGACGCAATGCTATAATTTGATTATTACTTATTCTACAAAATATGGAACGATACGTATAAACCTAATCGTCCATGCGATGTAACACCGGTGACCTTTTAAGCCGCAAGCTTAGTCCGACTGGGAGCTTGAGAAATTAGGATACAATAAAAGAGATACCAGTTTCCCATTACGGCTGAAACGGATATTGGTGTACACAATAAGCTATGGGAGTCAACGACCATTACGAATAGATGTTATCGAGGCGATTTACCGTCGATCGAAACGTTACGAGCGTTAGCTTTTCTCACTTCACTAATTTAGACGTTCCCAAAGTAGCTCAATGTTAAGTGGAAGATGAGCGGTAACACAGTAAACACGGGCAGTTTATGTGCCTCGGTAAACACCGACGTGAACTGTACACATGCTGGTTTTTTTTTATTTGTGTAGTTAGCAGGTCGGTCCAAATACCCGTGAGAAGCGTCGCCTCCCAGCGCGCGCGGCTGCCACGCTAATCTTGAATGACGCCTCCGTCAGCTAACTAGACCAATCACCACTCTGCATCCATTTAAATTAACTCAGGTATCAATGTACTCCAAGATCACGATGTTGTGACAGCCCTGAGAATTTAGACTACGCGACCGAATTACAATTTCAGGCTTATGCAAATACAAAACGAGCAGTTTGAACTTTTTGCGCCATAACTTAGGATCAAAAACAGTTTCGGTGCGAGGTGCGAGCAAAATTGCTTAATTTGATGCAAAGTCTTCCGTCGCCAAACTGTAATAAATGGGTTTAAATATGGTGATCGGTGATTCCGTGTTCGTCTGCGATCAGAGGTCTAGCCTCGGCCGCACTAATTCAAGCTTACCTGAAAATCCGATGAGTGAGAAATTGACTCGGCCCATAAGCGAATGTCATTTGAATGTAAATTGTAAGGGCTCGCGACCAGGCCTGGGACCTTTGTACGTATAACAAGATCACTATCAGCTTAATGACAATATATTGGTACTAAAGTTAGATAGTCCATCCATACCGTCACCATCCCGAACATCCGAACCTATTTCCAATTCTCATATTTATTGCGAACTAACTAGAAACATTATTGAACGACAGCTACATGCTGCTCTCAATAACATAAGGCACAGATTTTTTTGGGCAAGCCCGATTTTGAACTCAATACCGTTCTGATAAAGTTAGATACTACTTGTAGTAGTGGCCGTCTAGAAAGCGCGTTTAAGTTTACGACAGTGGGCTATAAGAAAGCTAAGTTATGGGATAAATATTATGACACTTTTATCTGAGAGTGCGGTTGAAAAGTAAATACTGAGGGTATAAGAGGTGCATGAAGATGCGTTTTGCGGAGAGCCGGGGAATGGACGTGATCTGTAATTCACGGTTCCTTAATGGCGGATTAAGGGATCGGGACCCCGTACACTGCCGCTATTGCACATAAACATTGCTTAATTTTCGCATTCAATATAACTGATGCTCAGCAGCGGGTTAACAGTAAAATATAAATGAAGATAGTTTTTTTGCCTTATACATGTACCTACTTGTTGTGTTAAAAAGGTATTATATTTAAATAGGTATAGATAAAGGTTGATTAATTATTATTATGAATAATAAATCGATGAATTATTCCTGTTAATCTTATGTTTAAGAAGACATATGGTTTGCGTTTCGATGGGCATAACTGAAGAAAAAAGAAATTCGAGGTAAAACTAGAACCAAGCTTTTGTTCAAGTTTCTAAAGGATCTTATACATATGAACACTATACTCTGACAACAATCGGCAGCGTCCATATCGTGCCGCGGGTCGCAGCGCCAACACGCGATCATCTTCGATACAGATCTGCAAGATTAACGACCCCTATTGTGACATCACCTTAATTACTCACACCACCGCTTATCCCGATATCAACAGATATTTATTTCACAACACACTGTGTTCTCAACTTAGAAATACCGAGACACCTTATTAAACTTAATTGTACACTATTCATAAACAAACTGGATATTCTATTCTTATCGGGCTTAATGTGTTTTCATTTTAAATTCTGCTATAAATAAACGTCTCTCCAGGCACCAAATTTGTTCCATTTCAGTTTGTTTGGATATAAATAAGATATCAAAGTACCACCATTTGTGTAGAATGCCATATTAAATTAAAATAGTTTAAAATGTTACAACTCCAATATCTAAACAAGATTATAGTAATCTGTTTTTCTGAAGCGATATGCATTATTTTTAGTTTGAGATAATATAACTATTTGAATAAACTGGTGATCTACATTCCTCGAATTCCTGCCGAGAAAATATGGAGTGGTGTTATTTACAGAAATTGAGTTTAGTTCATAAAAACAATTGGCAATCGTCCTTTACTTTAAAGCGTAAAGGAGTCAGTTATTTTTCAATTGAAACAATTAAGGTCATTCGGCCTTATTGAACCCATTGCAAAACCGTTTATTTCAACGAACAATGGAGTGAGATCGTTTTCTATAAAAAGTGTAAAATATTTACAATACGCTGTCATTTCAAAATACCTATATGTAATTACTTTATTATATACAAATATACTTAAAAAATCTTTAGTCTAGGTAGGCTTATACGTTATCAATTTGGATTTTTTTATTCATTGGCAAGATTTGAACTTTCACAAACTGGTAAACTTTAATGATAGCTTTAATACAACATTTAAATGAATATAAGAATCTTCAATTATAGTACTCGTATAACCTTAATAATAGAGTTCTTAAAACGAATATGCCGGCTTTTACAAACAAATAGTCGAGCTTGTAACAAATGAAAACTAACTCCGGGCTTTGTAACAGCATCAGTAACTGGCGACTATAGTTTACTGATTAGGAAAACAAGAGAAGGCTCGTTAGCCACCCAGCTAAAGGCTACTTAAATGAGAATTCCGAAGACTTAAGAATCAATTTGGTCTAAAACCCCTGGACCATTCATTCTAATTATGTAAGAGCCATCGGCCTATCTGATGATCATCGCCCGTTATCATTAACAGTCACGATAACATCAGAACTGGATAAGTTACTTCAACGCTCACGGAATCAAAACTGCGTCTTGCCATCAATGCTTAATTAATTGGTGCAAGTAGGTACCATTTACATTTTCAGCCGTTTGAAAATTTCTAAGTAATCGTAATTACCTACTTCACAATTTCATTCATGATTGAAGCTACCAAGTAAGTAAAATTTACTGTATGTTTAAAATAGTTCCTTCCTAATAATACTGAATAGAAAAGGGTGCAGTCAAGTTACGTGGTATAGGATTTGTATTTCCGTTATATTTCTGTTTTAATCACAAACTCCATAGAGCAGCGGTTAGTAATGTGATGTTTCTGCGAGGAATTCCGTGGTCGCTTAAGGGTAGGTTGGTTGGTGGCGCAGTATATTATTGTGATTACTGAAAAAAATAGCACCTAAATAACCTATCATTTGGTCTAGTAGTAGAATAGTCATCCTACGACTGCTGTTAAAGAAGTAGACATACGTAGCAGTAGTGGTAGTCGTTCACCAATTCCCAGGCCTTCTGATTCACCACTTCACCACCACAATTTACACGTCCTTACGCTACGCTTTCCTGTTACTGTCTATTTTCTGCCTGCTTGTCTGCTTGGCTTCAACTATTCCTAGTAAAAGGCAACTTTTTTTTTATTCATCGTATAAATATAAAATTTTCTGATGAACGTCAATATTTGCAAACTACTCTCAGTTCGGATAAGGGGCTCTTTCTGTCTCTAGTATCATCAAGCACCTTAGGTACCAAACACAGTATGGATTGTGGTGGTATTTAATGGGTTATCTGGTTCATTAATCGTTGTGGCGCTGATGTAGATTAATGGGGTGCGCGGGCGCCGATAGCATCGCGCGATCACGGCACGCAACCTGTGCCCAGTGCGGAAAAATTGTCATTGGGTTTTTTTTTGTGTAATGACTAAGTTCGTAACATGTATTCTACTATTAATAAAAGCAATGAACTTCGAAATAAAATCATGTTCATGAATCATTTTCACCCAACAAAATCTACAAAATGTAGATAAATTTCACCCGGACGAATCATTTTCATTTGTTAAGTTAGAGTAAAAGTATGTGCGTATATTTGACAAGGAAAAATATTTTATAATTGCTTATGTTGTAAGAAAAATCGTATCATCACCATCCACAACAATCGCCTCACCATCACACACATAGCTCGTTCGATTTCACATATTTGAGGAGCCACATTAATTATCCGAATAATCGATCGTGTTCGTTACGTGATTTATCTAGCTTCGATAAGATTTTAATGAAGTACTTTGATTGGGCGAGCACAGACATAGAGACGGGCTTATCAACCACGCGATAGCGGGAAGCACCGGCTTCCTATATCTACCTATTAAGTTATTAAATTAAAAATAAAACAGCTTTCCCTCCAGTGAAAAATCCACTTTAAGCATACACTATTTTGGTGTAGATTTGAAAGCTTGATTCTTTTAACGAGGTGGATCATTCAGATTAGAAATTGAAAGATATCGGCACGTCGTTCATTGTGGAAACTCCTCATGATACTACCGAGTGATAAGATAAATTGACTTAATTGATAATGGGCCTATGGCAGTATATCTTCTAAGAATAGACGCAAACAAACACGCACAAGTAAGCTCCTCTCATAAGGTTGCCAGTCCTATTGCAAATGTCAAATGTATTTTTAGGCCTCGAGGCTAAACAAAAGAATAGTAGGACGCTAGACAAAAATCTGGAGGCGATAAATCCATGAAAATGAACAAACAAAATAATATCTTGAGATTTCAAATAACATGTTATTATTTCAGACACAAATATAGCGAAAACACATTTAGAACACGTTGAGAGGTTATATCAGTTAAAAAAATAGAGGTGCCTTTTAATATATACTGGAAAACTTAACAGTTTGGTAGGTATATTATAATTTTTTATTTTAATAGATTTTCTACTTGAATTACTTAGTGAAATAGTGAAATTCACCATCATGATCACATAACAATTTCGGGTTTTTGTATTGCGACATATGACTAAAACCAAATTTATGTTTATTTTAATTTTTTTAGAGTTACGCACTTCCCAACAAGTTTAGTATTCAATGTCCACTTTACTGAGCTGTTTAATGGGAAACTGCACAGTAATTTACAGTCAACTTAGACTTTCCTTTTTTCATTAGTAAATAGACCACTACAGAATTTATTTAATTACATTTTACTTTTAATCGTGTGATTAATTAATTCGACATTTGAAATTGAATCGAAAAGGTGGTGAAGAAAGAGGCTTTATTCGATTGCGTGCGCGCAGCGAGTGTCCCGCTACCGACGGTTAGATCTTCGGAATAATTAACGAAAACTAAACCCTGTTAGAACGTGTACTGACTAATGATCGTGAATAGGTTCATTTGCATGGAACAGTGAATGCTGGCCTTAATTACTGGGAAAATTACAAATTAAAGAAAAAATAATGTGTTGCCCGAAGAAAACGCTTGAGCCGAGAGCAGTTAGGAGAATACAAAATGGGTACTATGCTAATGCGCTTTGGTTTTAAACGTATTGAACAAAAACAAATTATACGCGTGTATTGACGTATCAACCAATACTGACGTAAAATTTCCGTCTCGCGTGGGAACCTTCTGGATATTAATTCCCATTCCAATACACAAAGTATGGTTAAAAAATTTGTTTTGCTAAACCAATACCGATTAAAGCCAATCCTTAATCGACTGGAGCAATTAGTTTTATCGATATGTCCTGTATCGATTGCAATAAAAGCAGGTGAAGAGGAGGTTTCTTCGACTGCTTCCACGCAGGCCGATTACTATTGCTATCAAAACTCATAAGACATAAAACATTTCATCTCTGTGGGGCGCCCGGCCGCCGCGGGAGCGCGGGGCGGCGGCGGCGGCGGCGGCGGCGGCGGCGGCCGAGGGCTCTGCAAATGTCTTACGACACTGCCTGTGCACCAGAGCGGAGCAGTTTTTGAGGCAATAACCGACCATTGCATGAGCGGAGTTTATATGCAATTTCATTGGTCGATTTTTACCTCGAACACCGCTCCGATCTGGTGGACAGGTACCCTAAAGCCGTGTCAATGACGCCTGCGATATTACGAGGCAAACGGATTATTAGAGTGACATTACATTTAAAATACTCTCACGGACAATGAAAAGGTTCCATTGAGAAATGTACCAAATTACTACAAAACTGAAAAAGCTAACTGAAGTATATTTAACAGAGCATCAGGATATTACCGACTAAAAAGGTAATATTTTGTTCAAATATTAAACGAAATGTTTGAAAAAATTGGGGTTCTTTGGTGTCGTCATTTTGTGAGTGGAACTTTCTCATTTCCCGTGAGTGTATATTATGCATAATATATATTTTTAAAGGTGTCAGATATAAGTATATAAAATATTGTACCTGTATCAAAACTATCCAGACAATAAATACATTTATCCACCGTCATTCAGCAAGAAACGCTCCACCGATACAAGGCTTAAAACAGATAGATCATCCCAGATTTTGAATAAATCATCCTATCTCTACTTTAAATCAGACTTGAACCCTTGCGCGTCGCCACACCATATATCAATCATGTTCCATTGTCGCTAAAATATCCCGTTTCCAAGTTGAAGGCAGTTGTGGAGCACTACTCTGATTTGACGACGGTTTACAAGGTTTCGTAGCGTTGAATCCGCAAGATGTGTGAAGCAAAGTGAGAAGAATCCTTAATCGTAATTTTATAATCGTGAGATCGAAGTAGATTTGCTGATTCGCCACAACAAGACACGATCACCCGAGCTAACACCAAACTCTCTGCGATCATTGTCTGATGCTTATACATGAAGATCAGACCATGTTTCCATTTCCACAAACTTCTTATATTTGTTATTATTTAGGTACATGTATAACGATCAAAATTAAATTTCCAACTCTAAAACTTGCTACTGATCTCGAGCGCCACGAACTTTCGTATAAAAGATCTAGTTAGTAATTAATCATTACATGCAGCATTAAGTGCACATTAACATAACCTATTAACGCATGTGGAGCCGAAAATAAAATAAATAGAACTAAGGAAATAATAATAGCACACACCGAAACTCACTTTACTGACACACCTTATTTGAATAAACTATCACATGCCCATTTTTTTAATAACCCTCAATTAATTGTAGCATACTTGCTTAATTACAAACTAAACTTACACTACGGTTTAATTGAAATCTTTTAACAGAACAAGGGAAGTAATTGAGTGATTAATTATAATCGTAGCCTGACTGAGGTGAGGTGTTTATCTTATCTATGTACATCTACACATTACGCATTTGTGTATCGCGCGAATACAAATCTTTCGACTATTCGGTATTGGTATAATCTTTGAAATTGGACTGAAATGATCGAGTCTTCAAATTATAAAACTATAAAGAACATTCATTAATCAAACTTAAACCATAATTATCAGATTTACTTCATTCTTGACCAAAAATAAAGCTTTCACATTACATAACTACCTACTAGTAAATTATAAATCAATTTTCATTTTGTAATTGTCCACCAAGCGGTCCAAGATAAGATCTCTTGTCAAATTAATCACCAATATTATCTTATAAGCATCCCAAATTAAGCTATTACAATAAAAACTATCTAAAATTACACAACTCCCACCGCACAAATGTTGTTTTGGGAAGAATTCACGACATACCAGACGTATCATTAGAAACTATCAATAAATATTGTGGCACATTGTTTAAGACCTCACTGAGAGGCTTCGAATAGAGTTGTCGCGCCGTACCACCCATGGACTTTATAAAAATTGCTGAAATTATACGCTGTGTAGAGGAGATGGGCTGAGTGATAACAGCTATTAGAATAATGGTGGGTCATTGGTTCGAGGGTCCACTGGAGGCACGCGGAGCGCCAGCGTGAGCCCAGCTGGGTCACACTTGCAGCGTTTCAACATACCCGAATTTAAAGGCTTCGTTTTACATGACACTTTTATCAAAGAATTTTCATCTTTTACACCCAAGTGTGGCTAAAAATGGTAGATACCTCTCCTCTTCAATCTCTTCAGAAGAGAGAATCTCCTCATCACTGTAGTTTTATAGTAAGTACATAGTAAAGGTTTTACTTTTTAAGATAATGAGCAAGATTGATTGTTACATACTGTAGGACCTGTTGTAAAGCATAAATTACTTACAAACAAATTATCGTTTACAAATATTTGATATGCAGTTAATGGGCAGATATAAAGAGCAAATCTGTTCACGGAGGAGATAATTATCATAGTTATACACATGAAGAAGTTATCTTCGATTAACTAGCTATCAATTTATTTTAAATTATTTTCCCAGGCAAATACTTTCATAAACATCAGTTGCTTATTCTTATTACGAAGTTTGCGTCGCAATCATCTCATTATAGGAGGAACTGTTAAACCAATTACAATGTAAACATAATTTAATAGTAAATTAAAGCTTGCCTTACATTTGTGGAATATTGATGTGCCATTAATTGTTGAAAGAGAGGAACAAATAAATTTCGAAATATTGGTCTGTAAACCGTTTTGTTAGCCAAATAAATAAATAAATTACTTACAACTCACTATGTACTTAACAATTTATCAATGCATGAATCTGAAAACAATTCCTGAAAAATGTACTTATATGTACTTTTGGTCGAGATCATAGATCTTTACACATTATTAAGTAAATATTATTATGATATAAGTATATATCAAATATACTTTGTAAAATATAGCATTTAGTCCTATGATAGCCGTCAAATGCATACATTTTATTTGCCATTTGTTTGATTTCAAGCGAAAACCAGCTTTATTCACCAGGAATAAGGATCTGCCAATGAAACGTCACAGGGCTCACGCTATTTTATTTTACAAACTATAATTATACACAGCAACCTATTAGTTCCTATCGAAGCCGCTGGACACACCAATAGCCACAAAGTCAACATCGTATTGCAGAAGGACACTGATTCAATTAAAACAGAAAACTACCCAGTTCATTACGTGGCGTGTCGCATAAATTCCCCCGGGCCCAGCCGCCGCCTGTCCGCGATGACACTAAATGCATATAAACGTAGCATCCGCTGAAATCGATGCCGATTTGATTTCGCAGCGTTCATTAACGATCACAGAATCCGGTCCTCATTTGAATGAGCTACCGCGCCTTAATGATACCGACCTCTTATTCTGTTTAATGCCGTATTTAGGTGGCGGCCTCTTTGAACTGCCTTCAATGTTTGTCGTTGAAGCTTGTATTCGAACTGGCAGTTCCGTTCCGTTCTTACTGTTGTTGTTGAAGTAGCCTGAAGTATAGAGGACCGATAGAATATCGTGGTAGCGGAATCCGCGATAGTCGTGTAGCGTCTAGCGTGCGCGCGCGCAGAATGTCTGGAAGAGATAGCGCGTATCCAACCAATTAATATGCCTAATGCTAACATCATTATTACTCGGCGCACTTACCATGGTATATCCATTTACATTTTGATTTGTGTCGGGAAGCGGTACGATTAATCGGCGGGCGCAGGCGCCGCTGATATATTGCGAGTGGGGAGCGGGCGCGGGGCGGGCGGGGGTGAGGAGCGGGGCGGGCGGGGGTGAGGAGCGGGGCGGGCGGGGCGCGGGGCGGTGGCGGCGCGGGCGCACCTCGCGTGCTGTCAGCGTTCGCGAAGCTCACATACTGCGCCTCCTAGCTGTTTGAACATGTTCAGGAGGCGATATCCCGATCTCTGACTGGTTTCAAATTTAATGCTATGATTTAAATGGTAAAATAACGTTTTACAATACTAAATAATCAGACTTTCATTAATGTGTGCAAACTGCAAACCCTAGTCCTATATAAGTACTCTATATAATCGACACGCTAAAAGAAAGCTGTAATAATAGGTACATAAGTACTCTTTTAATTATTTGATTAATCATCTTAAAAAAAATTGCTGTGAAGGAAAATGTTGTTACGCTTATGATCGAGAACATCACCACTACACCTGTACAGTGTTTTTTTCTGTAAGCAAATTATGTACTGATTGTCATAAAATTTGCCTCCTACAGTACAAACAATACCTGTTGAATAAAAATGTACCGTGCAAGGGGGCGTAGAGGATTTATAACCTTGATAGCGATACCTTAATGGTGGTTTTACACCCGTATTACCTGTTCAATTAGCATACCAGACCTGAAACTCAAATTAGTTTATAATACAAAACCATCTTAGTTCAAGTAGCGTACTAAAACCGCAATTTAGGGCGAGCAGTAAAGTTAGAAGGTATATTTATTGAACTACAAATAAGCTTAATCAGATAATTACGATAAGTTGTACAATTATTGCCAAACTAATGACTGCGGTAGAAGCGGTATGGTGTGATGTGTGATATCAGTGTAGAGATTTTTAAGTGCTAGACTACTGTTATTCCGGCATTTCCACGTTAAATCTTATGAAATATGCCATTGCAGAAACATGCACATTTACACAATCATTTCACAAATTTCGCTAGCAGCAAATCTAATTACCTAACCGAAAACCTCACAATTAGCCGAGTCAATAAATCTACCGCAACCACAGCCAGTTGCCCGCTTGTTGCCACAATAAATCAGGTATCAGATGATCTGGGGGGTCACTCTACCTCACAAGAAACGAAATTTCGGAGCGCTTCTGCGCTAACCACGACTCTATATTGTATGACAGCGCTCGTTCGTTCGTGTTTTTTTAAGTAAGAGTAACCCTCCCGAGGCTGTAGTGAACGGTAGCCGGCCCCCGCCCACTGCGGGAGTTATCCGCGCGAGCCCACGGCAGGACGGCGAGCGCTCCGAAACGATTTTTTTATGCTGAAAAACGCTGAAATGAATCC